>NC_043005.1:75463935-75478935 GCF_006345805.1 Octopus sinensis
CGTCCATCCAATAAGTACTCAATACCTTAAGTAAAGTGAGTATTATTTGAAGCTGAATTTGTGTGAGCCATTATTCTATGTTTCTCATTCCTGTTTCTCAGGAGACTGACTTGTACTTTTGATATCTTATAGCCAAGTTGAAGTTTTCTTATAATACAGATCATACTGAAAATATCTTATACACATATCAACAATACAGCATTCATAAAACAAATCATAAAACTTCATAAAAAAAATTCCTCAGGAAAAATTCTATAGATATGGAGATTTTCTATGAAAATTCTATCAAAATAGTACTTGTGATGTGTCCCATGTTGAATTTATGAATATAAAAATTTGGCGTTAGGAAGGGCATCCAGCTGTAGAAACACTGCCAGATCTGACTGGCCTGGTGCAGCCTTCGGGCTTACCAGACCCCAGTTGAACCGTCCAACCCATGCTAGCATGGAAAGCAGACGTTAAACGATGATGATGATGAAAACTTCTGATTATAAAATAGAGAAACATGATTTTAGAATTTATGACAAATTTGTTTTATATTTGGTGTGGCTTGCTTATAGCTGGTGCTATGAATGGTACATATTACCAGTAAAAAATGATATTCAATATATGTAGGGAAATGGGGTTAGTTTAGGTGTCATGGTTTGCAATAAAATTTTGGAGTTCATCATTGTTCTGTTTTTAATATTGTGGTACTTAGATCATGTTTTTGTTGTTGCTGTTTGTTTGTTTGTTGAGCGAAGTGGTCTTCGTCCCAGAGCTTGCAAGATCGCGCCTCTGTAGTGGAAGAAGTCTGAAACGTGGTCCTTTGCTATTCGTAAGACCCGCAGAAGAGAAAGCAAGTCAATCCCCGACACCAAGAGCATCGACGGATGGATGAATGCGCATCCAGGCTCAACAGTTGCATAGGAAGTCGGGGACAAGAAACAGGAAGAAAGAGTGAGAGAAAGTTGGAGCGAAAGAGTACAACAGGGGTCGTTACCACCCCCTGCTGGAGCCTCGCGAAGCTTTAGGTGTTTTCGCTCAATAAACACACACAACGTCCAGTCTGGGAATCGAAACTGCGATCCTCCGACTGCGTATCCACTGCCCTAACCACTGAGCCAATACGCCTCCTGTTTTTGCTGTTGTTATTTAGCCTTGGAACTCATAAAGCTGGATACTTGAATTCCATGGGGTACACATGACTGAGATCACAACATTCCCCTGAAAAAGGACAATGGTTTATTGTTGGTTCCAAGGCCAACAATTTTGAGGAGAGTGGACAAGTCAACCCGATTACATTAATGCTAGCACTTGACCGGTACTTTATTTTATTAAACCCAAAGAGATGAAAAGTAAAGTTGATCTTGGGATATGATTTGAACTCAAAGAACCAGAAGAAATAAATGCTGCTAAGCACTTTGTCCAATGCACTAATAATTCTGCCAGCTTGTGGCCTTACTTAGATCATGTTAGGCCTAGCTTAACCATATTTTAGGTAATAATTTATATTATTTATGCTCATATTTTGTTGAGGCGCAGGAGTGGCTGTGTGGTAAGTAGCTTGCTAACCAACCACATGGTTGCGGGTTCAGTCCCACTGCGTGGCATCTTGGGCAAGTGTCTTCTGCTATAGCCCCGGGCCGACCAATGCCTTGTGAGTGGATTTGGTAGACGGAAACTGAAAGAAGCCTGTAGTATATATGTATATATATGTATATGTATATGTGTGTGTGTGTGTTTGTGTGTCTGTGTTTGTCCCCCTTGCATTGCTTGACAACCGATGCTGGTGTGTTTACGTCCCCATCACTTAGCGGTTCGGCAAAAGAGACCGATAGAATAAGTACTGGGCTTACAAAGAATAAATCCCGGGGTCGATTTGATCGACTAAAGGCGGTGCTCCAGCATGGCCGCAGTCAAATGACTGAAACAAGTAAAAGAGTATATTTTGTTGATGTATGTTGTGTTGCACACGCATACACACACACACACACACTTGTATATACCAGGGGGTCTGAAAAGTTCCTGGTTTTGGGTAAAAGAAAATGCAGGAGGATGAGTTAATTACGATTTTATTGAACATATTCCCCTCTCAGATTCACACACTTATTGCAGCAGTCCTACAGTTTTTCTAAGTCCTGTAAAAGAACTTGGAAGGTTAAGCCTCCAACCTAGCCTTTCGTGATACCCTTAAAACCAGGAACTATTCTGCACCCCATCACATATATATGCATACACACACACATATATATGTTTATGTTTTTATATAAATATGTGTATATCTATATTTTTCTATCTATCTATCTATCTATCTATCTATCTATCTATCTATCTATCTATCTATCTATCTATCTATCTATCTATATCTATCTATCTATATAATGGTATGAGTTGGACTGTGGAGGCGCAATGGCCCAGTGGTTAGGGCAGCGGACTCGCGGTCATAAGATTGCGGTTTCGATTCCCAGACCGGGTGTTGTGAGTGTTTATTGAGCGAAAACACCTAAAAGCTCCACGAGGCTCCGGCAGGGGATGGTGGTGATCCCTGCTGTACTCTTTCACCACAACTTTCTCTCACTCTTACTTCCTGTTTCTGTTGTACCTGTATTTCAAGGGGCTGGCCTTGTCACTCTCTGTGTCACGCTGAATATCCCCGAGAACTACGTTAAGGGTGCACGTGTCTGTGGAGTGCTCAGCCACTTACACGTTAATTTCACGAGCAGGCTGTTCCATTGATTCGGATCAACTGGAACCCTCATCGTCGTAACCGATGGAGTGCTAAGAAGATGAGTTGGACTACTAGCATGGATTATATGTATGTATGTATGTATTTATATATATGCCCTCATACACATACACATTCATGCATACATACACCCATGTGTATTCTCATGTGCATAATTCATGTGCACATGCACAGGGATTTACACACACAAATGTGTACACGCATATCCATATACACGTACACACAGCCATACTTATACCATGCTTACATGCATGACCAAAACTCAGAAACATACATGCAAATGCTGCCATCTGTCATGCACACCTCAGCATCAATGCAGATATGCAAAAATATAAAATACAAAAACACTGCATTTTTACAAAAATCCAGAGAAAGAAAACTAACAAAATATTGGAACAGCAAACTTATAGATGCTCAAATCACCAATTTACATTGTTACACAAATGCTTGAATACACCAGATATATCAGTGTGTGAATTTATACCTACATGAGTGTTAAGTGCTACATGAATATACAGGAAATATATAAAAGAAAATATAAGCAAATTGTAAATTTTAAAACTGCTGGTAAAATATATAAATATATATATATGTTTGTATGTATATATATAGAGATAGTTATTATAATAATTATATACATAATTATAACAAGGGATTGGCTATAAGCCTCTCCACACGCTAGAAATAGACACCAAAAGATGCCAATGCCACCTTAAAATCTCCAAAAAGGAAACTAGAAAAGAACTCAGAGAGCACAGACCTCTGCCAAGCAGCTCATTTTAAGATAGATACTCAAGTAAAATTACTAATAGAGAAACGAAAATAATTTTTGGAAACAGCAACACCACCATAGGTGTTTTCAAGGGAGATAATCAAAGAACGTAACATTGTAATATTTCATGTAAAATAAATATAACAAATGAGAATTCCTTCAAGAATCCATAAAAATTCCCGGATCACTACCAAAATTACATCATCTGTTCCTTGTGTCATTACCAACTTTTCTTGCAAGTTTCATCAAATGCCGTTCACAACTGTTTGAGTTTTTTGCACACAGACGGACAGACGGACAAACCAATGCTGATGAAAACATAACCTCCTTCTTTGGCAGAGGTAAACATGGGCTGTAGTCGAGCAAAAGAAAGATAATGAATTAAACTTTTGGTTAAACATGTACAAGATCCTGTTTCAAGCTTAAGGTAAAAAATTTATACCTACTGCTATCTTCTGACACATGGAAATCTTTTGCAATTGACCTCATGGACTTTTTGGGATTGTAATCAATGGTCTGTTGAACTTTCTGGATAAATTCAAGTGTTCTGATGATTTCAGGGTGTTTAGAATACTTTTTATGCTTTGATACTGGTGATAACGTTTCCATCTTCAGTATCTAGCTCCTTACAAACTTTGTAGATAAGAAATCAGGCAACTTTTAAAAAAAAAGTTGAGATATTTCTGAATTGTGATGCTCAGCCATTATAAACACAATGATAGCTTGCCTTTTCATCTCTTGATTAAGCTGAGGGTCTGCCATTATTATTTTCTGAAACAAAGATTATATAGAGTTAGCAAAAAATGCAGCAATGACCTAACAAAGGTATGTCCTCAAATACCTTATGCACCCTGTATATATATGTATATATATGTGTGTGTATGTGTATATATATATATATATATGTGTGTGTGTTTGTGTATATGTGTGTGTGTGTGTGTGTGTGTGTATCATCATCATCATCATTAATGTCCGCTTTCCATGCTTGCATGGGTTGGATGGTTTGACTGAGAACTAGCAAATCAGGAGGCTGTACCAGGCCCAAATCTGATCTGGCAAGGTTTCTACAGCTGGATGCCCTTCCTAATACCAACCACTCCAAGATTGTAGTGGGTGCTTTTATGTGTCACTGGCATGGGGGCCATTCAGGCGGAACTGACATATATCTATGTGTATGTCTCTCTCTTTCTCTTTCTCTTTCTCTCTCTCTCTCTCTCTGTCTATTTTATCTATCTATTTGTCCGTCTGTGTGTATGTATGTATGTATATATGTATGTGTGTATGTATGTATATATGTATGTGTATATATATATATATATATACACATACATATATACATATATATATATATATATATATATATATATATATATATATATATATATATAAACACACACATATAATCTCCAAAAAGAAAGTTTGCAAAAACTCATCCAATTATTTAATAATTGCTGGACAATTCATTAAAATTTTGAATAATTGCTTAGCAATAATAAAAGATATCATTATGAAAAGCATTAATTATCTGAGAATTAGAAAAGCTTTATAGATGCTTAAAAATATAAATATTTAAATATATAAATATATTAATATCAGCAGAATAATGGATTGTATAATGATTATCATATTATGATAATATTATCACATCTAGTCATTAAAATATATGGCTCTGTGGTTAAGAAGCTTGTATGGTTTCAGGTTCAGTCCCACTGCATGGAACCTTGGACAAGATTCTTTACTATATCCCTGGGACAACCAATGTATTGTGAGTAAATTTGGGAGATAGAAACTGTGTGGAAGCCCATCACTCATTGAACACACACACACACACACACACACACACACACAGGGTGTGGTGAATAAACTTGTTTAAATTACACAAAAATGAAAAAAAGCACTGTCATCTTATTTTAACAGATATATTTACCAAAATTACATAAAAATATCTTGAAATACTAAAGAGTAAAATTATTCAATATAATCACCATTGGCTTCAACCAGGGCCTCCAGACGACTTTGGAATCTTCTGCAATTCTTCTGGGCAGCCTCCTTGTTTAAGTTGGTGAATGCTACTATATTCCTTACCTTCAGTTCATCTTTGGTATTACAAGGAGTTTTGTTGGTCGCTCACTCAACTGTGCCCCACACATAATGATCAAGGGAGATGCAATTGGTGAGTCAGGTGGCGAGATGTCAGGGGTGATGTGGTCACAGAAATTTTCTGACAGCTATGACTGGGTTCTCCCGCTTGTGTGGCATGATGCAGTGTTCTGTTGCCAAACATAGAGTCTGCCAACAGCCATCTTCTTGGCCCAGGGCAGCACTACCTCCTCCAGGCTTCTGTGTTGAGTCTGAGACCATGTGGGAAAGATGAATGGAGGCATAATGTCACCATCATAAGTGACACTTCAAACACCATAGCGTTGACTGGATGTTTGGTTTTTATCACTCTTGGTACATGTCCTCAGATTGACACCCAAACATTCTGAAATGTTCATATTGGAGTTTCCAACATGAATGTCAAGCAGTACAGCATGATGTTTCCAAATTTCTGGCAGAGTGAATTGTGTCATGGTGCTGTTTTTCTCACAGGTGGTACCCAACTGACCCTACCATATTCTGTTGACAACAAAATCAAAAACAAACAATATGCATGTGCAAAATTCAAAATATAAAACGGTGACAATTTACCTATTGCACCCTGTTTATCATATATTGTATATATGCATATATATATTCCGATCTGGCATGGGTTGGATGGTTTGACATGGAGATGGCTAGCAGTGAGCTGCCCAAACTCCAACTGTCTGTTCTAGCATGGTCTCTATGGCTGGATGCCCCTCCTAATGCCAATCACATGTGGGAAAAATGAATGGAGGCATAACATCACCATCAAAAGTGATCACTCCAAACACCATGATATTGACTGGATATTTGATTTTTGGTACATATCCACAGATTGCACTGTCCTCAGATTGACGCCCAAATACTCTGAAATGTTTTTATTGGAGCTTCCAGTGCGAATGCCAAGCAGTACAGTATGTCGTTTCCAAATTTCTGGCAGAGTGAATTGCGTCATGGTGCTGCTTTTCTCACAGACAGTACCCAACTGACCCTACTATACTGTGTAGTCGACAAAATCAAAGACAAACAATGAGTGTGCATGAAATTCAAAATATAATATGATGACAATTTACCCACCACACCCTGTATGTGTATATTGTTTTCGTTATTTTTCATCCTGTTTTACATATGTGAGTTACATGTATATGTTATATGTGGAGTTATATTTGTAGAAAATAGAAATAAGTGGTCTTTGACTGCTATTTCTAATTTTTCGGTATGTGGTTAAGCAACCTGTTGCTTGCCCTTTATATATATAACTTTTTGAAAAAGTTCCTACCGATAATGGTTATATTTCCATACGGAAATCTACCAGGAAATAATCGTTGATTTTGAAATTAATAATTATTTACCCTTATATTATAAATATATATATTATCATCATCATCATCATCATTTAAAGTCTAGCATAGGTTGGACGATTTGACTGAGGTCTGGCAAACCAGACTCCAATCTGATCTGGCAGAGTTTCTACAGCTGGATGCCCTTCCTAATGTCAACCACTCCGAGAGTGTAGTGGGTGCTTTTACGTGCCACCGGCACGAGGGTCAGTTTGGTCATACTGGCAACAGCCACGCCCAAATAGTGCTTTTTACATGCCACCTGCACAGGAGCCAGTCCAACGGCACTAGGTAGGTAGGGTAAAAACTCAGCTGTTTCTTCTTGAAGCACATTGCTTATTTCATTATTACAATCTAGTTTGTAGTTGTTGTAATGATGTGAAGTACATATTAGAGTGTTAGATTTGAAATTGCTGGAAATATTGTTTGCAGAATTATTGTATAACAAAACTGTTGGATCACAACCACATGGTTCCAGGTTCAGTACCACTGCATTGCACCTTGGGTAAGTGTCTTCGATTATAGCCTTGGGTTGATCAAAGTCTTGTGAGTGGATTTGTTATGTGAAAACTGAAAGAAGTGTGTTGTATATATATATATATAGGCATTTGAAATATATAAATTCATATATATTTATATGAATATATAAATACATGTGAAATTTGACTGGCGAATGTTTTATTGTTAAAGTGAAAGCATTTGATATAAAATAGAGAAATATTTTTGTTTCACTTTTAACATGTAATACTGAAATAGTGGAGAAGATATGATATTGCCATGGGCTCGCTCTAGGCAAGAAGTTGAACATTTTTTTTGCCCATGAAACTACATAGACCCTAAGTAAGGCATGTGTAAAATTTGAATGAAATTGATTGTGTAGTTCTCAAGTTTTAGGGAAACACACAGACAGACAGACAGACATTCTCAGTTTTATATATATAATAAAGATATATGTATATATATATGTATGTGGCAGCACCAATTGATGACAGCACCAACATTCGCCAGTCAAATTTCACATGTATTTATATTCACACACAGATATACACACTTTATTGATGACACATCTATATATATAAAAGTGAAGTTGTGTGAGTGTCTGTCTCCTACGATTTAGATTCCTAACTACTCCCACATTTTGCGGTGCAGTTTCACCAAATTCGGGTATCTTATAGTCGTGATTCATATCGAGCCCATCTAGGTATTAGAGCGTGTCTACGATGAGTCTACGATT
The DNA here is from genome assembly GCF_006345805.1 of Octopus sinensis. Lineage (NCBI taxonomy): Eukaryota > Metazoa > Mollusca > Cephalopoda > Octopoda > Octopodidae > Octopus > Octopus sinensis. Next base: position 75,472,134 of record NC_043005.1, read on the forward strand.
TAAAAAATAATTTACCATAATTTTTTTCCATTTTAATGCATATTTTTTAAAGGCTGTGGGGAAGGGAGTGTAAGGAAATCAACGTCGTAAAGCGTTGTCAAGGAGACCAGCGTTCTTTTAGAACAATGACTTCATGGCTTGAAGACACCAAAACAGAAATGGCTAAGAAAACCCGAAAGCAAATTCTACAAAATCGGGAAACACGCCACACAGGGAAGGTTTCCCATGCAAATAATTTGCACAACCGAATATTATAGTTGTTGCACAACTTTTACTTAAAAAATATTATCCAAACACAAACTTTTGAAGGCAATATTGTATGGCGATGGTACTTGTGAAATATAGTAATGGATTTTGTAGCCAAAAGGAGAGAGCAGAGGCATAGTATGGTGGTGGTGGAGGCGGTGGTAGTGGCAGCGGTGGTGGTGGTGGTGCTGGTAGTAGTGATTGTGGTCGTGGTCGTGGTGGTTGTCGTGTTGTGGTGGTGGTGGTGGTGTTGTTGTTGTTGTTGGTGGTGGTTGTGGTGGTGGGGTTGGTGATGATGGTGGTCGTGGTGGTCGTGGTGATGATGGTGGTGGCAGTGGTGGTCGTGGTGGTCTTCGTGATGGTGGTGGTGATGGTCATGGGCGTAGTGGTGGTGGTGGTCATGGTGGTAGTGGTGATGGTGTTGGTCATGGTGGTGGTGGTGGTGGTGACTGAAGCTGTCGTCTGGGTTCTTCCAATTTTTTCATGTGTCGGTGGCGGCGTTGGCGTTCATGCTCGCACCTGCACCTGTGTAGCTCCTTCCCTTCTTCCCTCCCTCGTGAAGCTGTGGGGAAGGCAGGGTAGGGAAATCAACGTCGTAAAGCGTTGTCAAGGAGACCAGCGTTCTTTTAGAACAACGACTTCATGGCTTGAAGTCGCCAAAACAGAAATCGCTAAAAAAGCTGAAACAGATCTACAAAAACGGCAAAAACCGCCACACAGGGCGGGTTTCCTGTGCAAACAATTTGCACAACCGAATGTTTTAGTTGTTGCACAAATCTTTATATATAAAAGTGAAGTTGTGTGTCTGTCTCCTGCGATTTAGATTCCTAACTACTCCCACATTTTGCGGTGCAGTTTAACCAAAACCGGGTATCTTATAGTCGTGATTCATATCGAGCCCTTCTGGGTATTAGTGCGCGTCTACGACGAGTCTACGATTAAAAAAAAAATTTACCATCATTTTTTTCCATTTTAATGCATTTTTTCGCTATTATATAAGGGAAGTAACTCTCTAAAAATGTCTACGATGAGTCAACGATTTAAAAAAAAAATTACCATAATTTTTTATTCCATTTTTAATGCATTTTTTTGCTATTTTTTTGCTATAACTCTCTAAAAATGCTTATATAGTTATTTCCCTTACAAACCCGAGCAACGCCAGGCGATACTGCTAGTAGTATATATGATTTGTTTATAAGCTGAATGGCTGTGATATAGTGTCCTGGGAAGCATGCCTTCATGATGCCAAGTGTTAAAGAGTAGTGAATGTCTTAGACTAGGCAAGACTTTCAATGTTCATTAATACTCAGCATTGTGAAGGTGTGATTCTCAGGATGCTGTCCCACAGCCAAGAGGCATAGAAACAAATCACATACCATATGTATGTGTCATCGATAATGTCTACACTATTAGAGCTGCTTTTAATTAAAAATTTAATCAATGTATGTTTGTATGTATGTATGTATCTATTTATCTATGTATTTAATATATATATATCTATATGTGTGTATATCTAGGATTGGTCAAATGATGTGGCCACAGCTGATGAGACCCCCAATAAAGGTTGAAAATCAATTAAGGTTGTTCATCATTTGTTTTACAATCTCTAGTGAAATAGGTTAATTTGACATGTCTAATATATAGCTTTTTCTTTCTCTTCCACCTTTTCCTCCTCCCCTCTTCTCCCTCTTCCTTCTTCTTCTTCCTCTTCTCTCTCTTCCTCTTCTTCTCTCCCTTCCTCTTCTTCTCTCTCTTCCTCTTCTTCCCCCTCTTCCTCTTCTTCTCCTACCTACTCTTCTTCCACCTCCACTTCCTCCCATCTTCACTTCCTCCTCTTTCTCTCTTTCTCCCCATCTCCATTTCCCCCTCTTCCTCTTCCTCCTCCTCTACTTCTCCACTTCATCTACTTTTCCACCTCCCTCTACTTCCTCCACTTCTCCTTCCCTCCTCATCCACTTCCTCCTTCCCTTTCCCCTTCTCTCCTACTCTCCTCCCTTCCTCTCTCTTCCTCTCCGCCCCTCCTCCCACCTCTCCTCCCCGTCTCCCTCCTCTCCTCCCATTCTCCCTCCTCTCCTCCTCCTCTCCCCTCTCCTCCTCTTCTCCACCTCCTCCTCTTCCCTCTTCCTCTCCATCTTTCTCTCCTCCCACTTCCTCCCCTTCTTCCACCTCCACTTCTTCCTCCTCTATTTCTCCACTTCCTCCTCTTCTCCTCTTCTCCACTTTCTATTTATTTCTTCCTTCCCTTCTCCTCCTCCTCTCCTCTCCTTTCCTCCTCCTCCTCCTCCTCTCCTCCTCCTCTCTCTCCTCTCCTCCTCTCCTCCTCTCCTCCCATTCTCCCTCCTCTCCTCCTCTCTCTCCTCTCCCTCCTCCTCTCCTCCCCCTCTCCTCCTCCTCTCCTCCTCCTCTCCCCTCTCCTCCTTGCCTGCTCTTCCTCTTCCTCCCCTCCTCCTCCTTCCCCTTGCCTCTCCTCTCCTTCCCCTCGCCTCTCCTCCTCTCCTCCTCTCCTCCCCCTCTCCTCCCCATCTCCTCCCCATCTCCTCTCCTTTCCTCCTCCTCCTCCTTCCCCTCTCCTTCCTCTCCTCCCTTCTCCCTCCTCTCCTTCCCCTCGCCTCTCCTCCTCCTTTCTTCTCCTCTCCTTTCCTCCTCCTCCTCCTCCTCATCTCCGTCCTCTTATCCTCTCCTCACTCTTCTCTCCTCTTGTCCCTCCTCTCCTCCTGTCTCTTCTCCATCCTACTCTCCTCCCTCCTGTCCCCCCTCATCTCCCTCCTCCTCTCTCTCCTCTCCCTCCTCCTCTCTCTCCTCTCCCTCCTCTCACTCTTCCAGTCCTCCCTCTTCTCCTCCATCTTCGTCTCCTCCCTCTTCATCTCCACCCTCTTCTTCTCCTTTCCCCCCTTCTTCCCCCCCTTCCTTTCCTCCTCTCCCTCCTCCTCTCCCCTCCCTCTCCTTCTCTTTCCTCTTCCTCTCCCATATCTCCATCATCTCACCACCCCACTTCCTCCTACATCAATCTTCTCCCACTTTCTCCCCTCCTACTGATCCTCCCTATTTCCTCTTCACCCTTGTCACCACCACCACCACCACCATCATCTACTATTTCTTTCATACCAGTGTCTAACCACCCCTCTCTGGTCTTCTTTCCCTTTCTCTCCTCATTTCTCTCTTATTCCTTCTTTCATTCCCCTCCTGCCTTCACTTCTACTTCCTTTCACCTTCATTTTTATTTCATTTCTCTGACAATCCTCTCCCTCTTTTTCTCAATTTTTTCTTTTCTTTTTTCCTCTCCAACTCTCTCCAACCTCTTTTCCTCTCCTCACTCATCATCCTTTCTTCCCTTTGTCTCTAATTCCTTACCTATCCACGTTTTCCCCTCTCTTCTCAACACTGTTTGTCTCTATCTGTCCATCTGTCTCTCTGTCCGTCTGTCCGTTTATCTCTCTTTCTCTCTCTCTGTTTGTCTCTGTCTCTCTATCAATCTGTCTCTCTATCTCTCTCCTCCCTTCTCTGTCTCCTCCCCCTCTCTTCATCTACTCACCCCTGGCCTTCTCCTCCAGTTACTCACTATTAAACACTACCATTTAATATCACATCACATCACATCACATCATATCACATCACACATTTCTAAGCATAGAAATTCTACAAACCTATTGTATATGGAACTATTTCCAGACTCCAGATTCAGAACTCCAAGAGGGTGGCTCAGTGTTACCACAGAACAGCAAAGCAGAGTTACAATCTATCTCTATCTATCTCTCTACCTACCACCCCCTATTTCTCTCTCGTTTTTTGCTATTTACCTACCTCCTTCCCACCCTGTTTCTCTGTCTTTCTTTCTCTTTCTCATACATAGATGCATGCATTCAAACACAAATACAAATATACATACAGATCCATCTAAATGCGCACAAATATACACATGCATATATATACATATATATATATACACACATATATATATATCTATATCTATATCTATATATCTATCTATCTATTTATCTATCTATCTATCTATCTATATATATATATATATATATATATATATATATATATATATATATATATATAGATAGATAGATATGTGCACAGGGCTCCACAAATAATATGCTCACACATATAAATGTCAACATAACTATACATACATACATATAGAAAAACCAACACGCACACACATAAATACACCAGTGCACACAAGCACACAGACATACAGATCTATGTATACACAAAAGCACAAGACAAATAACACACACTCACACATGTATGCATACACGCATGCACACAAGCATATCCACATACAGATATAAAGACATATATATATTTCAGTGACACGCATTCAAGCACAGACAAATAAGACACACCCACAATCACCCACACATACACACACGTACATGCACACACACACACACACACACACACACACACAGATACGCACATGAACTGGAAAAGTAAATTGAGATCACATCGGGTGGAGGGATATTGAAGAATTAAAGGAATTCCCTCCCATTTCTTTATTTATATAATCTTTCGCATTACACTGCTTTTCTTAACATCATCAACATCTTGTGTAGTTCCATAACACTTTTATCTTTTCTCTTCTTTCTTTTATATCAGGAATGTTCTGGAAGAGAACTGAAGCTAAGAACATTACCTTTTAGTTTGTCTGTCTAATTTCAATACCTCAGTGTAATGTTTGTTTGTAACTGACAGACTTATGCCTTGAGTTTTCTTTTATAATTTTTCTCTTAACGTATTTTTAATCAATCTTCTAGAGTCATACCATTATGTAATGAAGTAATATCTTTAGCTATCAAATATATATATATATGTTTGTTTATTACTCAAGCTACTTGTCTGTCTGTTTGTCTATCTATCTATCTATCTATCTATCTATCTATCTATCTATCTATCTATCTATCTATCTATCTATCTATCTATCTATCTATCTATCTACACACACACACACACACACACACACACTCTTTTACTCTTTTAGTCATTTCAGTCATTTGACTGTGGCCATGCTGGAGCACTGCCTTTAGTCAAGCAAATCGATCCCAGGATTTATTCTTTGTAAGCCTAGTACTTATTCAATCAGTCTCTTTTGCTGAACCGCTAAGTTACGGGGACATAAACACACCAGCATCGGTTGTCAAGCGATGTTGGGAGGACAAACACAGATACACAGACACACACACATACATATGTATATATACATATATACGACGGGCTTCTTTCAGTTTCTGTCTACCAAATCCACTCACAAGACTTTGGTCGGCCCGAGGCTATTGTAGAAGACACTTGCCCAAGGTGCCATGCAGTGGGACTGAACCCGGAACCATGTGGTTGGTAAGCAAGCTACTTACCACACAGCCACTCCTTGTAAATAAGTGTCTATGTGTGTATGTATCATCATCATCAACATCATCGTTGTCATTTAATGTCTGCTCTCCATGCTGGCATATGTTAGACGGTTTGACTGGCACTGATGAGCTGGAGGGCTGCACCAGGTTCCAGTCTGATTTAGCATGGTTACTGCTGCTGGATTGCCCTTCCTAACGCCAACCCCTCCAGGAGTGTAATGGGTGTTTTTATATGCCACCAGCATGGGTGCCATTTACATCACACTGGCAGTGATCCCAAAGATTCATGGGTGCCATTTGCATGGCGCTGACAATATATATATATGTGTAGAAGTGTGTGTGTGTGTGTGTGCGTGTGCGTCTGTGTGTGAAAACATGTGGCTTAGTGGTTAGGTTATTTGACTCACGGACTTAAAGTCATGAGTTTGATTCCTAACACTGCACTGTGTCCTTAAGCAAGACACTTTATTTCACATTGTTTTAATCCACTCTAGTGTCAAAAATGAGTAGGGCCTGTATTCAAAAAGGGCCAGCCTTGTCACATTCTGTGTCACACTGAATCATCATCATCATCATCATCATTGTTTAATGTCTGCCTTCCATGCTAGCATGGGTGGGACAGTTTCACAAGAGCTGGCTAGGCCAAAGCCTGAACCAGACATCTGTGACTGTTTTGGCAGGATTTTACAGTTGGATGCCCTTCCTAACATTAACCACTCACCAGAGTGGACCTAGTGTTTTATTTTTTTTTTGCGGCACAAGCAAGCAAAGGCGAGGTCAGTTTTGGCAAAGTTTTTACAGCTGGATGACCTTCCAAATACCAACCACTTTACAGTGCGGACTAGGTGCCTTTAAGTGGCACCTGCTTTGACACAGTCACCAAGTACTTGAAAAAAAACACTTTCAAGAGGAAAGGAGGCTTTGGAGGAGGTGATCTTGTGTTAGATGATGAATAGGTTATAGTGAGACAGATACAGGTACCTTGCTGTAGAGGAAGTACAAGGTTACCTGGCTGGAGAGAGAAAGATCATGATTGAAGACAGAAAGTGGTGTGCTATCACAACTCCCTGAAAACTACGGTAAGGGTATGCATGTTCAGTTGATAGGGACAACTGGAACCCTTGTCAGCATAACTGATGGAGTGCCAGTTTACAAATTCTTTTAATCTTTTACTTGTTTCAGTCATTTGACTGTGGCCA
>NC_043005.1:75483935-75496435 GCF_006345805.1 Octopus sinensis
AACCACTCCGCGAGTGTAGTGGGTGTTTTTTACGTGCCACCTGCACAGGTGCCAGAGGGGTCTGAACGGGACATATGTAAAATGTGGAAGGGTGTGCCTCACAGCTGGAGGTCTGAAAAGACATGTTAAGAGAGTGCATATGGTGGCACCTGTTTCTCCTGCCATCCAGCACAGTTGTGCAGTATGTAATAAAATGTGTAAAAGTATAGCTGGGCTTAAAAGTCATATAGAGGCATCACATGGCATCAATAATGAATAATTTCAGTAAGTCTTTTTGGCAATGGCTTTTCTCGTGTAATGAGGGTGCACCTATATTGTATGTATGTATGTATTTATGTATGTATGCAGATTTGTATTTGTTTTATGTATGTATTCTCATGCATATAGTTGCATGTTTAGACATTCTTATATATACATAAATATAAACTTCTGGAAAAGTTTTACAAATTTTTACAGTTCCAGTGATGGCTTGGAACTGTAGTCTTTGAATCAGCTTTCTCCTTTCTGGTTTTGAGAAGCCTAATTTCTCAAGATTGGTGGTGTGCTACATATCCCAGTGCCCCAGTAATTACAGGTATAAACATGCACTTCCTAACACCAACCACTCTGAGAGTGTAATGGGTGATTTTACATGTCACCGTCATGGGTACCAATTTGCCTCCTTGAGGCCCCACACTCGAAAGGAATTCAGCCACTTACCCTCCATGAGGCCCAATGCTTGAAAGGAGGGTTTGTGTATGTCCTTGTACTTTGCAGTTTGGAAAAAAAAAAAAGAAAAAGCAAAGGATAAATTCCAGGCTTTAATAAATAAGAGTTACAATTGATTTGTTCAACTAAAACCCGTCCATCATTGGACTGTAACCATGCAGTGGCTCCACCTTGATGGCAGTACCCCTGCATGGTTGTAGTCCAATGACTGAACAAGTAAAAGATAAAAGATATATATATACACACACACACACATATATATATATATATATATACACACACACGCACATATATGTATATATTTAGCCATCTGTCTGTCTGTATATGTTTATATATATACATAGCTGGCTGTGTGTCTATATGTGTGTTTATATATATATATATATATATATATTCAACCATCTATCTGTCTGTCTGTATATATATATATATATATAATATAATATATATATTTATACTCCAGCCATCTATTGTCAGTATGTATTATGTATGCAAGTATGTGTGTGTGTGTGTGTGTGTGTGTGTGTGTGTGTGTGTGTGTGTGTGTGTGTGTGTAACAAGAAAGGCATCCTTAGACAGAACATAGGTGTCTGCCGATCAAAAATATACCTAATACGTTTGAGAACAGATTTTGTTATATATTTCAAAGTTGCTTACAGCTTGCAAGAGCTTTCATCTTGAGAGCAGCAAAGCTGCTTCTAGATTCATCAAAGTTTTGGAAGTGATTGAGAAATGTTTATTTGATAAGTTACCAAATCGTTTTCGTGGCACTACTTATAAACAGTTCGACATCATTGTATTACTGCAAAACTTCATTTTTATTTGATGATCAATTACCTGAAACTGTTTGTGAAAATTTTGCAGCTTCAGTAAAATGCTATATTTTTAATGTGCTTTTCATATTCAAGTACTATATCTTCCACCTTGTTTTCCATCTATGTGTTATTAGTATTTGTAAATTTTATATAACATGCATGCAGTTCTGCAAGCCAGTTGCTGCTATTGTGCATGCTTGTTTCCTCAGTATTATTAGCAACAGGCCAAATGACTTGCACCATAATAACAATCAACTCCCAGAAATTCATGTATCTAAAATGAAGCTTGAAAATTCCAATCAGGTTAGCTGCATTCTAATTAATATGTAATGTGGCTTGAAATCCACATGGTAGCCTATCCAGAGATATGATGGCTGTTGTCAAACCATATGGTGTATAAGTGTGGAGCGTGAAACTGTTTACTGGGCTCAAATCTTTTGGTAATATGTTATGCCCTCTAGTGTATATATATATATATTACATTACACACACACACACACGTACACACACACACACACACACACACACACACACACACACACACACACACACACACACACATATATGGTAAGAAAAAAGGAGGAGAATTTCAATTATTCACATGTGGTGAGTGGTAATGCAAAGAAGATATATATATAAAAAAAAGAGAAGTAAAATGCACACAGTTTACATAGTTTTAATATATTTTTTAATATATTTTATAAGTGAAAGAGTATTGTGTTTGTTGACTGGTTTTGCTTTTGTTAGCCATGACATTGAAACTATTGTAATTTCATATTTTCATAACAAGATTTTAGTCCATGTCGTGTATGTGAGTTTCTGAATGAAATCTTTTTTCCTTCTTCTTTTCTTTATATATATATATATTATATATATATATATATTATATATATATATAGAAGGAGCTCTACAGGACTAGAACTGTTTCATTCAAGAGAAATCATCAGGAAGCTACCTGGACGCTTCCTGATGATTTCTCTTGAATGAAACAGTTCTAGTCCTGTAGAAGCTCCTTCTATATAATAAATTAATTTTACTCTGCTATGTATTGAGTACCTTATTTACTGTGGTTAACCCCGAATCAACCCGGGACCTACATATATATATATATATATATATATACATACATACATATATACACACACACACACACACATATATATAGATATACTGGAGTAAACACATAGATGTGAAACAAGGTGGAAAAGAGAGTACTCAAATACTAGAGGTAGAGTAATATGCTTCATTTAAAATCAGCAGAAATATAACAAAAGCTGTTACTCAGAGTTTCACGTTCCCATGCATCGGACAGTTTTTAACAAAAACTGTCCGACGAACAGGAACATGAAACTCTGAGTAACAGCTTTTGTTATATTTCTGGTGCTTTTAAATAAAGTATATATATATATTTAGTTTGGATAACCACATATCTCCTTTGCGGCAGTAGATCTGTTTCTGTCTCTTCATTCCCTGATTTCTCTCTCTCTACAGCAAGACACCTGTTTCTGTCTCACTATAACCTTTTCATCATCCAATACAAGATCACCTCCTCCAATACCTCCTCTCCTCTTGAAAGTTTTTTTTGTCTTGCAATGTACTTGGTGACCCCATCAGTGCAGATGCCACTTAAGCATCCAGTCCACACTGTAAAGTGGTTGGCATTTGGAAGAGCATCCAACTGTAAAAACCTAAAACTGACCTCACTTGTGTTTGTGCCACGTAAAAAGCACTAAGTCCACTCTACTGATAGGTCGGTGTTAGGAAGGGCATCCAACTATAAAAATCCTGCCAAAACAGTCACAGTAGCCTGGTGCAGGCTTCTGCCTGGCCGGCTCCTGCCAAATTGTCCCACCCATGCCAGCGTGGAAGGCAGACAATGCTGCTGCTGCTGCTGATGATGATGATGATATATATATATCATCATCATCATCATCATCATATATATATATGAATGACAGGACTTCAACATTTCAGATTCTTTTGATGGCCCGTAAACTGAATCTTCAATGTCATTGTCTACATAAAGTAAAGTGTTGATAAAAGTCTCAAGTTTGTAGGTTAGTAATGTACTAACCTAATCTGAAGTAAAATGATGACTTCCATCACTAAAACATTTAAAATTTGCTGTTTCTCTCAACTGTTTTCTATTATGAATTGAATATATTATTTACTCCATCACATATTATTTTAAATTCATTTAGTTCATTTAATTTCTTTATACTTTCATTCCCTTGAATAGAACAATCATGTAGAAAGAAAGCTTTTCAAGTTCTCTTTATATATTACCAGAAAATGATTTGAAATTTTTGTAATTATTCTTGATACATTTTGATTTTCAAGACTCCCATCTCTAAATTGTTATAGGTTGGGATTACTTTGGTCTCCATTGCTGTTCTGGACTTTTGTTCACAATATTAATATCAAGCATAAATTAGTTACTTTGAAGAATAAATCTTAATTCTTCAATTATTAATTATCCTTATATATAATGTACAAAGAGTATTGATTTGATTAGTATAGGTGCAGTCTGAATAATTTTGTCAGTTCTTTTTAATTTCTTAACATTCTAATAAACCCTTATCCTTTCGTTCTTTTTAAATTGTCCAGATTTTCTGCATTCCTTTGCTTATTTAAGTATTTCTCGTATCATTAGTATAACTTTCACCATATAAGAACAACAAATAATTCATATGAATTCATATACACCTACATATATATATATATATATATATATATATTATATATATATATATGAGTGGGAGCAAGAGAGTTAGTAAGAGACTGGGGTAAATATATCAAACTTTAGTTGACGATTTTGGAGAACCTGATTGATACATATATTCTTGGCCTGAGAGAGACTGATGACAGAGCTTGCAACTGTGCTGTTTGGTGACCTATTATCACTTGATGCATAGAAAGTAGGTGGATCTAAGAATAACGTGTGTGTGTATGTGTGTGTGTATGTATATATGTGTGTATATATATATATAGATATTTATAAGTATATGTATATGTGTGTGTGAGTGTGTGTGTAGTCTGATTCATGCAAGGTCGGAAAAGTGGACATAAATAATGACAGTGACGCATACATACATGCACACATACACTTTTGTATACATGTATATATATGTGTGTATATATGTATAAATATATATATGTGTGTATGTGTTTATATATGTATGTATACACACAAACACTTATAATTATTGACACACATATATATAATACATAGAATATATATATTCAATATTAGCATTTTATACACTCATGCAATAAAATATATCTCTTAAAATTAGATCACTTAGAAGAGACAAACACACACAAATACATAATATGATAACACACACTTGTACACACTAATGACAGTGAAACTATATACCGTTCTGCTTCTATTTTCAATATATTTTTCATATTATGGAGATGACTCACGGTACATTGCAATTAATGCCATTACACACAGTAAATATATTGAACATCAAAGGTTGTAAAAATAGTACCTGACTAACATCAAAATAGCAACCATTTATTGAATTCCATGCATTTAATTAGCTATTATATAATGAATTGGAAATTATCTACTTATTTATATTTAGTAATTAATATTTATAATTTTAGTCTGAGCAAGCACTGTCTGCCTTGTCTACCCAAATATACATACATACATACAAACATACATACATACATACATACATACAAACACACATACATACATGCATACATACACACACATACAAACATACATACATACATACATACATACATACATACATACATACATAAACACACACATACATACAGATATCCTGATATATAGCATCACCATCATCATCGTCATCAATTAATGTACATCATTCGAAGCTTGCATAGATCAAACAGAATTTGTTGAGAGGAATTTTTTTACAGCTGAATGCCCTTCCTGTTGCCAACCCTCACCTGCTTCCTAGTAAGGAAATATTCCCCATGACCAGACATGATTTTGATGAAAGAGTAGAATAGTATGACCTCACTGGTATGATGATGATGGTCATTTACAACTATAATGTAATGTCTAGACAAAGACACACACACATCCCCCCCCCTCACATTTTATCTGTTTTATCTTTTATGCACCTTCCACAGGTTCCCTTCACAATTACAGATCAGCACTTCCTTATACATCTTTTTCTCTTATGTTTTCTTGTTTCAGTCATCAGACTGCAGCCATGCTGGGGCACTGCCTTGAAGAATTTTAGTCAAACAAATTGACCCTAGTACTTACGAGGGGCGTTCAATAAGTAATGCCTCTGACCCACTTCCCATACCAGTAGAGCAATGGAACTTGGCACAGTTATTGGTCTTTTTCTACATAGGAACCACTCAGAGTTAGGCATTTCTCCCATCATTTGATCCAGCTCTGGAGACCGTTTTTGTAAAAGACCCCAGCTTGGTCCTCCATCCACGATGTGACTTTAGAAATCAAGGCTGTATCATCTGGGAAATGCTTTCCTTTCAAAAACAACTTCATGGCTGGGAAGAGGTGAAAATCAGAGGGTGCAAGGTCAAGAGATGGGGGAGGAGTTCATAGCCGCATGCCTGTGCTTCTGATCTGGCGACACGCAAGTTGTGGACCGGAGCATTGTCCTGCAGGAGGAGAATACCTTCGCTGATCTTGCCCCGCCTCTTGATTTTGATAGCTTCCCTTAATTTCCTCAGAAGTGAAGCATAATAGGCTCCTGTAATTGTGGTACCTTTTGCCAGGAAATCTGTCATCACTACTCGGTCCTGGTCCCAGAAGACTGTGAGCATGACCTTGCCAGCAGAGAGCTGCACCCTTGTCTTCTTTGGAGGAGGTGAGTCACGGTGCTTCCACTGCATTGACTGGGCTTTGGTCTCTGGATCATAGTGATGGACCCAGGTTTCATCCTGTGTAATCAGTCTTTTGAAAAAGTTCGACTCATCTTCTTGGTACGTCTCCAAATTCATCCTCGAGCATTCGACGCGTTCTTGCTTCTGGAAAAGTGTGAGCAGCCTGGGAATCCATCTGGCAGACAACTTTTGCATATGCAAATGGTCATGAATGATAGTTTCCACTGACCCGGTACTAATCTTGACCTCATGGGCTATTTGGCGAATAGTTATGTGTCGATCTTCCAAAATGGCAGCCTCAACTTGACGGACAGATGCCTCGTCAATGGCAGAAGTGGGGCGACCAGATCTGGGAGCTGTTTCCACAGAGTTCCGACCATGTTTGAATTCACGATGCCAGCGTTTTACAAGGTCATATGATGGGGCATCATCACCATAAGTTACTTTCATTTCATCAAAAGTCTCCTGTGGTGTGCGTCCTTTCAAATACAAAAACCGGATCACTGCTCGACACTCAACAGGCTCCATTTCACACTTGACTCAATTCAAACACCTGTAGATCAGAAACCATAATTAGTTCAGAGCTGTAATTTGCCACCTAATCTATAGAGATATAAGTAATTGCACATGCAAAATTTCAACTAGATCAAACACCTGGAAGTGGGTCAGAGGCATTACTTATTGAACGTCCCTCGTATTTTCTTGTTTTCAATCTGGTACTTATTCTATCAGTTGGTTTTTGCCAAATTCCCAAGTTCGTTGGGAAGATAGGTTGCAGGGGAGTTTTGACACAGGACAGATTGTGTGTATGTGTATGTAAGAAGTGGGGCATGGCTTGCTATAATTTTACATAGCTTGACATGTTTTCTCAAGCACTGTAAATCACCAACAGTCTTGGTCTCTTGAAAGAAAAGTTGAACATAAGAAGCATCATATATATATATATATATATATATATATATACAGATATGGAAATATTTTACTCTCGAATGCATAATAATGCTGAACAGCATAAATAGGATAGAACAGCCTTATATTGCAGAAAAATTTGTTAGTAGCCAGCCATGAGACTTGAACTCACATCCCTAGCATCTATAAAAGCTATATTTATAAGTTCAAAAATTGCAAACGAATTTGTTAGTAGGCAGTTTGGCTTAAAGGTAAAGCACTATGACTGTTACTCACAGGGATGTGTGTTCAAGTCTCATGGCTGGCTGCTGACAAATTTTCCTGCGATATAAGGATGTTCTATCCTGTTTATGCTATTCAGCATTATTATTATGTGTTTGAAAGTAAAATAGTAAAATATTTCCATATCTGTTTATTTCAATACACCTCAACGCTTCTAAAATATATATAGGTAAATCACAAAAGAAAAACAACGAAAGTCAGTTTGATGTACACAGTGAATAGATTAGATTGTCAGTCAGTGAAAGTTTTAGATGGAAAAACAAGAGAGGAAATGATGTTTTGAGCATGGCTCTTTGCTGAAAAGAGAAAGAAGTCCAGGGAAGAGGAAAAGGAGGAAGGAGCAGATAGTCCTGAGAAAAGCACCTGTCATTACATGGTATATATATATATATATATATATATGCTCACACACACATACATATGTATATATCTATATATGTGTGTATGTATATGTATGTATCTCTCTCTCTCTCTCTCTATATATATATATATATATATTCTTTACTACTCACAAGCGGCTAAACATAGAGGGGACAAACAAAGGGATTAAGTCGATTACATCGACCCAGTGCGAAACTGGTACTTTATTTATCGACCCCGAGAGGATAAAAGGCAAAGTTGTCCTTGGCGGAATTTGAACTCAGAACGTAACGACAGACGAAATACCGCTAAGCATTTCGCCCGGCGCGCTAACGTTTCTGCCAGCTCGCCACCTAAATATATATATAAATAAAATAGTAGTTTCCAGATTTCTCTCAAATCACACACCAACATCTTAAAAACAGCAAGAATACATTGGATAATATTGTTATGAGTAGGTCAATTCAGGGACAGTGCTTGCGACTGACTTTTGTGAGTAAATCCTTTGTCCCGTCAGATTCAGGTGGATTGATGAGTTCTGGGGAGACCTTCGACCCTTTTCAGGTGAAAGAAAGTTCGAGAAAAGACCCCTTTAAAAAGCAGGAGATGTGAGCCCATTAAACAGTCGGCCGGCAGCTCTAGCCAGAGACGGGACTGATACGAGGGCAGACAGTTGAGGACATAGCGAGTTAGTAACAGGTTGTTTCTGCGGTGACAGTGAACGTGAAAGAGGAAGACAGGCAGAGAAGATTAAGGAGCTGAGAAGGAACTGAGAGAGATTGCGGCGAGAGGGCATGGCGATTATGGTAGTAGTTTCTGAAATTGTTGCAGACGGGAAAGAACGTTCGGTAAAGTTTTGTTTGTGTTTTTTGGTTGTTGTATTTTGATGTGTTAAAAAAAAAAGAGAAAGAAGGAAAGAGGAAAAAGAAAGAACAGTGCTAAAGAGAAAAAGAAATGAGATTATAAAGAACATTGTGAATTGTGTTACAGAGTTGTTGATACGTGTTAAAGAAAGAGAAAGACTTTGATGTGATTTGAACATTGAACTGTATCGTTAATGTAGAACTGATTTGTCTCTGAACTATAATGTGAACGTTAAAGTGATTTGAACTGTTGTCTCTGAACTGTATATTGTATCTGCATGCTTTAATTTGATTTGTTGTTTCCTTGCACGTATTTTCTTTGATTTATTTGATGTTGTAATAATTGTTACAAACTGTTTTTAAATGTAAGCCAAATTGCCTTCCGCCGTGTCTCTCTGTATCTCTTCCTCCTGTTGTTGTTGTTGTTATCTCCGGTCGCCGGTTGCCGGGTTCGCTGCCGCCTCCCCCCCCGCCGAATTCTCTCTCTCCCTGGGTCCGTGGCGAGTTCGCCGATCGATTGGGCCGGTAAATCGTCGTCGCTCGACTTGGTAGGGTCCCGGGTTTTTCCAAAGAGTTTGAGCGACAGCAGGTGGATTTCGTAACAATATAATCGTATATGTGTCCCATATGTCTATTCAATCAAGATTAACCAGCAGCAAAATCACTAGCAACAACAACTCATTAGAAATAGTGTTTTCTACTCTAGGCACAAAGCCTGAAATTTTGGGGGAGGGGCCAGTCTATAAGATCGACTCCAGTGCATAACTGGTACTTAATCTATTGACCTCGAAGGATGAAAGGCAAAGCCAATCTTGGCACAATTTGAACTCAAAATGTAAAGACAGACAAAATACTGATAAGCATTTTGCCAGGCATGCTGTTTCTGCCAGCTTACTGCCTTAACTCATTAGAAATATTTATTTCTTTATTGCCTACAGGGGGCTAAACATAGAGGGGACAAATAAGGACAGGTAAAGTGATTAAGCCTATTACATCGGCCCCAGTGTGTAACTAGTACTTATTTAATCGACCCCGAAAAGATGAACGGCTAAGTTGACCTTGGTGGAATTTGAACTCAGAACGTAGTGGCAGACAAAATACTGCTAAGCATTTTGCCTGGCATGCTAATGTTTCTGCCAGCTCACTGCCTTAACTCATTAGAAATATTACCACAAAAAGAGTTAAACAATTTAACAATACTCTACTCAAGTGGAGACAGAAAGAAGATTATCTCTACTTAAGATAGTTGTACTGTCAATCAAATATAGTCTTTTATGTATGATAACCAGGCCACAGTTGTTTTGAAAACCTTTGTTAGCCTTAAGGTACACACAACCACTTGGAAAATATTTATGCATTGTCAGAAATATTTTTTGTCTTTTGTAGGAATTTTTGAATTTTTTTGCACTTCCTCACATTGATGGATTAAAGTAACTTTGCAGTTGTTAATCCTCTTAAATTGGTATTAGATGAAGGAAAGAAATTATTACTAGCATAATCCTCAATTATGAAGGAGTTTCTTTGAAGTTGTTTTGACTTGCTAGAAATAGCAACCAAATCTTCTCAAATTACATGGTGCTGTCATAAAAAGTAATTGAAGAATTTGGATAATCACATCTTTGTTGACATTGGTTTCATTTTTAAGCATTGGCACAGCTGTGTGGTTAAGAAACTTGCATTGCAGCCAGGTGGTTTTGAGTTCAGTCCCACTGCAGAGTACCTTCAGTGAGTGTCTTCTGCTATTGTACTGGGCCCATCAATGTCTTGTCAGTGAATTTGGTAGATGGAATATATATATATAATGTAAAGGAATAGGGATTTTGAAACCAGGCAGGTACCTTATAAGCACTTTAGTATAATCCAGATTCTGGCTAGCCACATCAAATAATATATAAAAAAGGCAAAGTTACCTTCTTGAGTCATATTGACTCATAAGAGCTGGTTATATATATATATATATATATATATATATATATACATTAATAAAAGGAATTCCGACCTTGTCTGATTTTCACGTTTTTACAATCTTATAATGATATAAGATAATATAATAAAATAAAATAAAATAATAGAATGTTAAATGTTCATTCTGATTGAACTAGTACTTACATGCATTAAATTCTGCAATCTTCAGGTTCATGTAGTAGTGGTGACAGTCATGCTTCACAATTTTTGACTGTAGCGAGATAATTGAATCTGTGCTTTAAGTACATATATATATACATAAAATATAATATATATATATATATAAAGGAGCACTCCGTCAGTTACAATGACGAGGGTCCCAGCTGATATGATCAACGGAACAGCCTGCTCATGAAATTAACATGCAAGTGACTGAGCAATCCACAGACATGCGTATCCCTAATGTAGTTCCCCAGGGAGATCCAGCGTGACACAGAGTGTGACAAGGCCAGCCCTTTGAAATACAGGTACAACTCATTTTTGTCAGCTGAGTGGACTGGAGCAATGTGAAATAAAGTGTCTTGCTCAAGGACACAACGCTTCGCTGGGAATTGAACTCATGACCTTACAATCATGAGCCGAATGCTGAATGCCCTAACCACTAAACCACGTGCCTTCATATATTTATATATATATATATATATTATATATATATATATATATATATAGATGAGTGTATTTTACCTTGTTAACATTTAACACGGATAAATGAATGAATAGTTACCAGGACAGCAAAAATCTCACAAGTAAAGATGTTGTAACTCCTTGTTTATAAAGGAACCACATTAAATATCATCACTATTATATTGTTTATAAAGAAAAAATACTTGTTTAAACCTGCATTAACTCCATTTTTTATTCCTATATATATATATATATAATATATATATATATATTTATTTATCTCTATATATAATTATAATTAAGGGCATAAAAAAAATTCTTGCCTATATGCTGAAAGGAGACACTAAATCTTTGAACTACATTAAATATCATCATTATTATTATTACACACATGTCAAAAAGCGAGGGAGTAAGCTAACAGGAATTCATGAAATTGAGTTAACTGTGGAGCAGACCAATTTGTGGATTAACCCAAAGGTTTAACCCAGTTATCCAGAGATAACTCAATTTTATGAATTTTCATTAGCTTGCTCCCTCGCTTTTTGACATGTGTGTAATAGTAATAGTGATGATATTTAATGTGGTTCAATGATTTAGTATCTCCTTTCAGCAAGAATTTTTTCTGTGCTCTTAATTCTAATTGCATTTATGATTTCATCTTAATAGGGCTGTTTCTTTATATGTTGGCCACTGATAAAAGTTTTAACGATTTTATCCTCTTATATTACAATTATGTATACATATATACATATACTACTCACACAAACACAATTACACACACACAGATACTACCAAACACACACACAGATATTACCACACACACACACACAGGTGCACACCATCTTCACACTCTCCTGTTCCATAAAAAAACCACTTTCTCTATCTATTTCTACTTCTGGTCACTTCATATTTCTTTATTGCCAACAAGGGGCTAAACATACAGGGGACAAACAAGGACAGACAAAGGGATTAAGTTGATTACATCGACTCCAGTGCATAACTGGTACTTAATTTATCGACCCCGAAAAGATGAAAGGCAAAGTCGACCTTGGCAGAATTTGAACTCAGAACATAATGGCAGATGAAATACCTATTTCTTTATTACCCACAAGGGGCTAAACACAGAGGG
>NC_043005.1:75501435-75535122 GCF_006345805.1 Octopus sinensis
TCTGATTATTATAACAAATTCGGAAGCTTGGTGAAGTAGAAAGCCTTAGCAGCTCTTGCAATATAACAGAAACGTTATTCCACTCCTTCTAACCAGTTTGATAATGCCTTTTTAACAGTCCTTATCACATTCTTCCTATGCTTTTTCATTGCTGTGATTTCAACACTGCACAACCTTTTTACTGCATTAGTCAGTATTTATTCTACAGCCTATAACATTACACAGTTAAAAGAAATAATAATGTCAAATTAATTTATATCTTACTACATACATCCTTCATCAAATGTTTTAAATTAACAATCACAACAGTAGCATATTCCCTTCTATACACTTTGTTCAGTGTTCATTTCAAAATTGTAAAATGAATTATTTTTGTATGAAAAATTGAATTATGCCATCTGAATTTTCTTGGACTTCCACTTTCTTCACTGTGACATTCATTCAATTGTGAATTTTATAGCATTTAGTACATGCTCCAGATAAATGTTGACTTTCTGTACTTTGTTACATAGGTGACACATAGTAACTTTTGCTAAATCGGTGACTTTCCACTATTTTATAGCATAACTATGCTACACAAAGTATGTTTTGTACCTATATTGACTACATTTCATTTCGCTTGAACTTTGTGTGTGTACGTTTTGCTGTTTTCAGTATTATCAATTCTATGAGTGTGTATGTGTCTGTGAGTGTGTGTGTGTTTCTGCATTTGTTACATCTATAGTAAACTATAGTAAAGAACATTTTAATGTTCCCACATCTAATGAAGTAGCCATCATTATGGTTGGTGATTCCTATGAAAATCATGATATTCTCATTCGTGTTCGAAATAACAACCTTAAACGTGTTTCACAGACTCATCCTTCTTATGATGCTCTCCAGTATCCTCTTATTCTGTGGAATGGAGAAGATGGGTGTAATTTCAATATTCCACAGATTGAACCTGCAACAAGAGAGCCAATTGCAAATGACCTCCATTCTTACCAACTGTTGTTAAGACCAGAACAATCAAATCAATTACACATGTTAAATAAACTTTATTTTCATTTACATATTTTCATATATGTATTATCATACACACACATCATCTCAACAACCAGCTATAGTTATTTGAAATACACTTCACTACAATGACCAGGTTTCATTAGAAAGTGAAAATAGTTAAACACTTTCAATTTGAACTAAAATTACAAAGTTATTGGATTACAAAGAGTGACAATGTGTGAATAATGAAAGTAATGTTTCTCCGAA
This sequence comes from Octopus sinensis, assembly GCF_006345805.1. Lineage (NCBI taxonomy): Eukaryota > Metazoa > Mollusca > Cephalopoda > Octopoda > Octopodidae > Octopus > Octopus sinensis. Next base: position 75,502,687 of record NC_043005.1, read on the forward strand.
TTAGTCACATCTGTATAGTATAATAAAGAAAACTGCTTATTATCTATCTACCAAATAAACTATGGGTCGCACAATTTTGAGGTCATTTTCAGATGATATTTCGATTTGCTTCCAATATGTCACTTTCATCTGGTGTTTCACACAAGCATAGAATTCTACTCAGACAAACATTAATGAAAATGTGCACAGATATTGTATTAAAATAAGCCACAACCCCCAAAATTGCATTAAAAGACATCCATTTCTCTATATGTTATGAGGAAATACAGTCACACACACACACACACACACTCTCTCTCTCTCTTTCTCTCGGTTTTCATTCTTAAGGTATCTTTCAATGTTGTTGTTGTTATTGTTTTTATTATTATTATTATTCAGGTCACTGCCTGGAATCGAACTCGGAATCGTGGGGTTAGTAGCCCACACTCTTAACCACTATGCCACTGGGTAATTATGGAGTGAATTTTAGGGCTTATAAATCTAATATTTTCCTATCCTTCCTTATTGTAAATAATGTACATAATTCCTCATCTCTTAAATATGGAACTGTACTTTCACAATACTTTTTCTCCCTCTCCACACTAAATTCATTTTTCACTTTTTTCACATTCTTTTTCTTGGTTATCCATGGGGAAAAAACAGTATGAATCTTTAAGAATTTTACCCAAAACTTCAACACTTTCAAAAAGCAACATACCTCCAAAGTTTCACTTTTAGCTTTTTGGAAAGTGAGGAAGTTTCTTCAGAAATAATGTCATTTACCTGTTGTTTCTAGCATGTTGTGATTTCTGGTGGTGGTCTGGTATTTTTTACGTCTGCTACTTCAGCAGAATTCCATGCATGCGAGAAACATCAAACAAAAGTGAAAGATTGGGAGATTTTAGCTTTTTGAAAGTCGGTAGGTAATGGGTGGGCAAGGTGGGGGAAGGGGCATTGAATATGTTTCTTTAAGAAAAATTAAACTATAAAAAAATATATAGATTTACCAGATTCGTAATCTCTGTACTTTTCTATGTAGATGACAAAAAAAATTTGGATAAAGTTACAAATTAAGAAATTGCGGTGGGGATGGAGGGAAATTAAAATTTGTAAACATAATTTCTGAATGAAATCATATTAACCTCCTTTTATACAATGAAACAATACATAGTTGCTGATCCTTTTGAAGAACAGAAAGCATTTTCATGCAAACCCATGCAAATTATACCCTCCTCCTTCACTTTTAAACAAACAATGACTTCCATTATGCCATTAACCATTTATCAGCTCTGCAAATTCTGCCTATAAGGAAGAAGCAAATAATACAATGTGTCTGGAAGTCATAACACCCTGGCAACGCCGGGATGCATTGCTAGTAAATACATATACATACACACACACACATGTATATATATATATATATATATATATATAGAGAGAGAGAGAGAGAGAGAGAGAGAGAGAGAGAAGAGAGAGAGAGAGAGAAAGAGAGAGAGAGAGAAAGAGAGAGAGAGAGAAAGAGAGAGAAAGACAGAGAGAGAGAGTGACATGCACGTCTGTATGTGTGTGTTTGCATATAGTAATGTAAGAGTGAAGTGCAGTCCATGAAATTACGTCTCATGTCAAAAGACGATTTAACCGTTTGATAAATAAAGATCAATAAAATAACCACTGAGGTCAATAGGAACGATTAGAAGGAAGAAGGAAAAAAAAACATGCTCTTGAATATGGTGCCACAGCGTAACCACAGTTCAATGAGTGAAAGCATTTAAAGAATAAGAGAATTCTATTTAATGACTGAAGCTTGTTAGTGTCTGAATATGAAGACGTTTTTAAGAACTGCCCAAACCTGTTGGCTTAGTTCATTGGTTATGAAATGTTACTGACCTTTTACATTTTAAGCTTCAACATTAACTTCTTAAATAGAAAGGAAAACAGCTCAATCCAGTAATATGTAAAATAGGACAAGGTCTTCCTTTCTTTCTATGGCTCTCTCTCTCTCTCTCTCTCTCTCTCTCTCCCTGTTTCTTTCTCTCTGTTTCTTTCTTTCTTTCTTTCTTTCTTTCTCCCTTTCTTTTGTTTTTTCTTTTCTCTTCTCTCTTTTTTTTCTTTCTTTCTTTCTTTTTTCTCCCTTTCTTTCTTTCCTTCGTTCTTTCTTCCTTTCCTTCTTTGTCTTTCTTTCTCACTTTCTTTCTTTCTTTCTTCCTTTCCTTCTTTCTCCCTTTCTTTCTTTCTTTCTTTCTCCCTTTCTTTCTTTCCTTCTTTATGTCTTTCTTTCTTTCTCCCTTTCTTTCTTTCCTTCTTTATGTCTTTCTTACTTTCTCCTTTTCTTTCTTCCTTTCTTTCATACTTTCTTTCTCTCTTTCTTTCATTCTTTCATTCGTTCTTTCTTTCTCTCTCTTTCTTTTGTCCTTTCTTTCTTTCTTTCTTTCTCTTTCTTTTGTCCTTTCTTTCTTTTTATGTCTTTCTTTCTTTTGTCCTTTCTTTCTTTTTATGTCTTTCTTTCTTTTGTCCTTTCTTTCTTTTTTATGTCTTTCTTTCTTTTGTCCTTTCTTTCTTTTTTATGTCTTTCTTTCTTTCTCTTTCTTTCATCCTTTCTTTCTTTTTATGTCTTTCTTTCTTTTGTCCTTTCTTTCTTTTTTATGTCTCTCTTTCTTTCATTCTTCTGCTCCTCACCCTCTCTTCTAAACCTTTCTTTTCCTCATTTTTTTCCTTGTTTTCCAGTCTGTCTATCCATCTAACTCTTCCCTTTCCCTCTCCCTCTCCTTCCCTTGCACCATTCTGTCCAACTGCCTTTCTGTCTGTCTGTCTGTCTCTGTCTTTGTTTCTCTTTCACTCCTGCATTTATTTCTTTTGCTATTTCTCTCTTGTTCTCCTGTCTGCTTCTCTATATCTCTCTCTTTCATATATCATCATCATCATCATCATCATCATTTCTATTCCTGTTTCTACATCTATTTCTATTTTGAAGATGTTTGACAACTATTTCTGGAATTTTTCTATATCCAAATCTAACACAATAGAAATTCACCAATAAATTTACAATACCTACCATCTTGTTAATGATGAAATACATTTAAGATCTAATTTATTTCCATACTGAAAGAAATAAAACATTTATTAAAAGGTTTGGAATGTCTGAAATTACTGCTGCTTTGAAATTTTAATTTTAATGATTTTCTTTCCAGGTGAGGAAGCTATACATTCAACTCTTTTGCAAGACACCTGCTCCTACCCTTCTATCATACTTTCATATTCCTCACTCTATTCAGTTAAAGGGTCTCATCTGTAAGTATTTGGTGGATTCACCTGTGCTGGTGCCACAAAATAGAGCAGCCAGTACACTCGCTAAAGTGGCTAGTGTTTGGAAGGACATCTAGTGGTTGAAGCCACACCAAGGCAGACTTTGGAGCTCATTGTAGCCCACTGGTTCATCAGCTGCTGTTGAACCATCCAACGCATAGAAAAAGGAACATTGAATGATGATGACAATAGTGGTGTTCTTGTTGTTGGTGTTGTTGGCGTCAGCGATGGTGGAGTCTTTTGAAAGGATTGAATGGCTAATCAATCCGACATGTTAACAGAGGTCAGAAGTTCAGAGTTCAATACAATTAGTGTATTGTGTTCACTGAGCAAGACTTTGAATTCTACATTACCTCAGTTTTTTTTTTATATATGTTTATATACTATTGAATAAGTGAATATGACAAGAAAAAAACAATGAAAACATGTGAGGAGGAACTTTTTAGCTAAAATCCCTTGACCAAACCTTGTCCAAGAGATTTCCAATTTGGCACCCCTTTGAAGACCTTTTTAAACTTTTCTTCATTGATCTGTTTTTCTTAGTTTTAGCAAATCTATGTTATTTGTCTTTAATTTTTTAACCATTCTGCATTGCCATTGTGTTTCACTTTTGGCTCTAAATAACTCTCGCAATTCCTTTGTCACTTCCTAGTTAGGTGGTACATTCACTGTTACATCTCTCCATTTAGTTCCTTGTAGGATCTAAGTTGATCTGTTTTGAACAACTTATTTTGTCTAAACTGTTCAATTCTGTTATTGTATCTTTTGATCTTGGCAACTTTGGCTTTATCCTTTAGTTTAGTTCTTCTATTTCTCTCATATATCTTTTTTGATTTCTTCATGGAATCTAGTTACTATCTTACCCTTGTTGCTAAGAATCTCTACTCTTGCAAGGTCTTTTTGCAGCTGGTCTACAGTTGGGTAGTAAACCTAAGCTTTTGTTCAAACTGGACTTGGTTGTGTTCTGTAGAGTCCATTCTGCTGCAAGTATAGCAGGTAGCTTCTTTAGATTTGAACTTTGAACATCTAGGTGTAAAGTTAAATCCACTTGTGATTAGCATTACCATGTTTGCTCATGTTGATCAGCACTAACTGTGGTATATCGTTGAACTTTATCAAAACACCAAATGACATTTTCCCTCATTAATCATTTTTTAATGTCTGCTTTGGTAGGAATTGTCAGACATAAGAAAAAAGGTATAATTTTCAAGGCTAAATGTCTCAAGAAACAATTTATAACATTTTAGCAAATCTATAAAAATTCTAGAACTTGACTCTCTTGAAGGTCTTTTCTTATTGTGACCACAAGCTGTCTCTTGGCCAGTATTAATAAGATGTATGTATCTCAGCTTTTAATTGTGTCTGGCAATTTATTATCTTTATTTCACACACTTTAATTAAAAAAGTATCCAACAAATTGTAAATTATGAAGATAGTTCCTTTTTTCAACTTGTCCTTATATCTTCTTCAACTTTCAAACTTCATCAAGTTAATATGTTATTCTTGGACCAGAGAGCTCTTCTCTGGTCCAAGAATAACACAGCCATTCAGTGTGCTGCTTTCTTCTGCAGCTTTCCTTGTGCTCTGAGTTCAAATCATACCAAGGTCAACTTTATCTTTCATTCTTTCAGAGTCAATAGAATAAAATGTCATTCGATATAAGTGCAAACATAGTTGTCTAGTAAGAAGTTTGCTTCTCAACTACACTGTTTTAGGTTTAGCCCCACTGCGTGGCACTTTCTGCAAGTTTCTTCTACTGTACCCCTGGGCCAACCAAAACCTTGTGAGTGGATTTGGTTGACAGAAACTGAAAGAAGCCTACTGTATGTGTGTGTGTGTGTGTGTGTACTTAAGTGTCTTTGTGTGTATGTATTGTCCCCACCACTTGACAAGTGTTGGTTTGTTTATGTCCTCTTAACTTAAAGGCTTGGCAAATGAGACTGGCAGAATAAGTACTAGGGTTAGAAAACTACTGGGAGTGATTTGTTCAGCTTAAATCTTTAAGGTGGTGCTCCAGCATGGCCTCTGTCCCATGACTGAAACGGGTAAAAAGATGAAAAGCAAGAAGGTAGGGATTAAGTGGTGGATTCGTTAGTGCATCAAATTAGTTGTTTTGTAGTATTTGTTCTGGTTCTTTGTATTCTGACTTCTAGGGTAGTAAATTTAATGCACCTCTCAGTTTGACACCTCCACCTGGTCCTTGAGAGCCCTTAGTGAATTTCATTCTGTTGCAAACATTGGCACACATCTCTGGTTTGAGGATAGCTTTCTGTGTTCCTCCCACCTGTCTTGGAGACGCTGATAAAATTTAAAGATTCATGGGAACTTCTGCAACTAAATGGTACTCTTTCTGTTACAATGATGAGTGTTCCAGTTGATTTGATCAACAAAACAGCCCACTCAAGAAATTGATGTGAATTGGCTAAGCATTCCACAGACATGTGTACCCTTAACTTAGTTCTGAGTGAGATTCAGCCTGACACAGAATGTGACAAGTCTGACCCTTTCAAATACAGGTACTATGTATTTTTGTCAGCTGAGTAGACTGGAGCAATGTGAAATAAAGTGTCTTGCTCAAGGACACAATGCATGGCTAAGAATCTGTTGTGTGGATGCCCCCAGACGATGAAGTAGGCTAGCCCAATATGTAGATATAGAGGGAGAAGTCTAGACGTCAAGGTAGACTAGAAGAGAGTCGAGTGGATTAGCGGTGAGAGTAGAGTAGCGAAGAGTTGAGTAGAAGGCATCCGAATGTGCGGCATAACAGAATCAAACCTCTGATCTTACATTTGTGATCTGAACATCCTAACCAGTAACCCATGTGTATTTACGACTCAATGATAAATATATAAAAGGGCCCCTGTTTGTTAAAAAGTAGTAGTAGTACTCTAAAAGAGGCCATTAGATATGACAGGAACCTGGCTTATGATTAATAACTTGAAATACTGCCCATTCTATTTGCTGGCTGATCCACTCAGAACCATTAATCTTCAGCTAGGCAATTGCTATGATGATTAGCAGTAATCCATCTATTGAGCTTTCTTCCTTTTTTTGACCCATCTGTCTTAGAGATCCTACAAAGGCTATGGGTACTGCATGTATTCTGTTAACCCTTTTGCATTCAGATTTCTCTGTCAAATGTAATTAATGGTTATTTATTCACGTTATTTTAAATCAATTATGTGTTATTTTGTAGCAACAATATTTCAATGATGAAAGGAGGTGAGCTGGCAGAATCATTAACATGTTGGGCAAAATACTTAGTGGCATTTCACCCGTCTTTACGCTCTGAGTTCAAATGCCACTGGGGTTGACCTTGCCTTTCATTCTTTCAGGGTCAATGAAATAAGTACCAGTTGAGTACTGGGATCAATGTAATCGACTTAACCCCTCTTCAAAATTGCTGGTCTTGTGCCAAAATTTGACAACAGTATTTCAATGATGTGGTTGTTTATTTTTAGAATGACATTGTAGGGTAAGTGTGAGAGGCATGATTTGGCTGATATGAACATAAAACAGGTGGCATATTTGGGCTGGATATAAGGTGGCAAGCTGGCAGAAATGTTAGCATGCCGGGCAAAATGTTAGAGGTATTTCGTCTGTCTTTATGTTCTGAGTTCAAATTCCGCTGAGGTTGACTTTGCCTTTCACCATTTCAGGGTCGATAAATTATGTACCAGTTGCATACTGGGGTCGATCTAATTGACTGGCCCCCACCCTAAAATTTCAGGCCTTGTGCTTAGAGTAGAAAAGAATATTTGTCACTTATTTAAAGGCAGTGAGCTGGCAGAAACGTTAGCACGCCGGGCGATATGCGTATCCGTATTTCGTCTGTCTTTACGTTCTCAGTTCAAATTCTGCCAAGCTCGACTTTGTCTTTCATCTTTTCGGGGTTGATTAAATAAGTACCAGTTACGCACTGGGGTCGATTAAATAAGTACCAGTTACGCACTGGGGTCAATATAATCGACTTAATCCATTTGTCTGTCCTTGTTTGTCCTCTCTTGTTTAGCCCCTTGTGGGTAGTAAAAAAAGAGGTATTTCGTCAGCCACTACACTCTGAGTTCAAATTCTGTCAAGATCGACTTTACCTTTCATCCTTTCCGGGCTGATAAATTAAGTACCATTTGCATACTGCGGTCAATCTAATTGACTGGCCCCCTCCCTCCAAATTTTGGGCCTTGTGCCTAGAGTAGAAAAGAATATTTGGGCTGGATAAAGCTAGTTTAAATGTTAAAGTGTTAAAGTAAATAAAAATAAAAATAAATAAATACTGCAAGCGTATTTTCACATAAACAAGCTATACTATCATCTTAACATGGCTCTTACCAGTTATATTCAATAAATAGGTCGGTATTCTATCCACTGTAGGAAAGCAACGTATCTTACCTGCTTAAGGAGCAAGCTTCTGCTCTTTCAGACATCATTAGTTCTTTGTTTGTTTTTAATAACAATTTACTGTGTTTCTAATCATTTTATGTTTCCTGAAGAAGAATACAATTAATTGTAGATTATTTCCAAAAGCCTCTCTCCACGACACCCAACCACTGATCTTTTATGAAAAATGGCCTTGGGAGAATTTTTGCATTGAATGATAAGCTTGCCGAATTAGTTCTGGTATATCAGTAATTGGAAATTGGAAATTACAAAAGACATTGTCATAGAGACATTGTCTGGTAATTAGTTCTGCTGTCTTCTGTGAAGTGTAACCAGCCAAGTCTACCAGCTAGTTAGTGAGCCAGCCAACCAGTGAAACAGCTCTCCAGCCATTCAGCCAAGTCAGATAAGGGCAGCCAACCAGTAAACTGGCTAGACATCCAATCAATGGCCAGCTATCCAGCCATCTAGCCAGCCAGCCATCTAGTCAGCCAGCCAATCAGCCATCCATCCATCCAGCCAGTCAGCTAGCCAGCCAACCAACTAACCAACCAACCAACTAACCAACCAACCAACCAACCAGCCAACCAACCAGCTAGCCAACCAGCCAACTATCATGCCAGCCAGTTAACTCACCAGCCAGCTAGCCAGCCACTCAGCCAGGGAATTTCTATGTGGTCACTCAGCAGCGAAATCTTCAAATGAAACCCTATGCATACAATGATGTAGTCCTTGATACACTGTGCCAGAAAATAAGATGGGATGATTATAGGTGGAATACCTTTGATCATAGGTCAGCCTGATCAGAGTTGGCCTAGGGCTAAACACCAGCCAGCCATTCTGCCATCCGTCCAACCATCAAACCAGCTGGCCAACCAGCCAGCCAGCCAACCAGCCAGCCAGCCAGCCAGCCAACCAACAAACCAGCTGGCCAACCAGCCAGCCAGCCAGCCAACCAACAAACCAGCTGGCCAACCAGCCAGCCAGCCAGCCAGCCAACCAACAAACCAGCTGGCCAACCAGCCAGCCAGAAATATCTGAAGCTGTCTTGAAACTAATTATGAAATTAATTATGGTAGGTGCAGGAGTGTTTTCATTTCCCTACCCACCTCCAATTCCTCTGCTATGATCATTGTAAGCTTTACCTCTTTGCTTCTCGTTATGATCACCATAAGCACCGTCACTGCCTCAGCCACCACCACTAACACCTTTACTGTCATCACCACCATCATCATCACTACCACCACCTGCATAATAATCCCCACATCAGCACCCTCTCTAACCACCACCATCATTACCAGTACTACTGCTACCAACACCCTTAGCTCTGTGTTACCAGCAGGAGTACTAGTGCCTTTATCAGTACTACTATGAGCACCAACACTAGTATCCATACCACCACCACCACCACCACCACCACCACCACCATCACCGCTACCACCATCACCACCACCGCCATCACTACCATAACCACCACCACCATTACCACCACTACCATCACTACTGTTACCACTGCCGCTACCAGCAGCAGCAGCAGCAAAACCACCACCACCACCACCACCACAACAACAACAACTACCAGCAACACTACCACTACCACCACCACCACTACTACCACCACCAATATTGTCACCACCACCACCAACACCATCACTGCTATCACTACCACTACTGTCACTACCATCACCAACACTATCACCAGCACCACCACCACCACCAGCACCAGCACTACCAGCACCAGCACCAGCACCACCACTGTGACCATCATCATCACCAGTAGCACTCACATTTACCACCACTCATATAATTACCGCTGCCATCTCTAGTAACATTATCACTATATCACTAGCAGCATTACAACAAACATTACTGTTCCTACCGACACTACAACCATCGCTACAAACACCACTTCTATCAACGATAACGTTAAACATGTTGAACCTAGAACTGCTCACACAGTCTGTTAGAAAGAACAACTAAATCTCCTCCAAATCACTGTCTTCGCAAAAGTACACATCACATGAATAATTAGTCCTGGACACACCCCATACTGTTTAAGAAAAGATGTTGGGATGGTCATAGTTGGAATGCTTTTGCTCATAGCAATTAGTTTAGGATTTGATAGGTCACTACCAGATAACTGATTAACAGCAACAAGACTATATCAATGCAGTCCAATCCTTCCTTCCCTGAATTGCAACCCCCACTGGAACTCACAACTGATTATGTCTTTATTACAGGTGTCATTCTACAGTACTGCAGTGATCTACCTGACCTTTGGCTGTCTGCAGAAGTTTGGGGGGTACTAATCCTGCTATTGGTAACATGTAACACAATGCCACCTGTTACATGGTTGGGTTGTCAATGACTGACAACCCCGACAAGCTTCCTTGGTGAGGAAAGGGTTTAATGGACATCATCGTCATCATCATCATCACCATCACCATCATCATCATCATCATCATCATCACCATCACCATCATCATCATCATCATCATCATCATCATCATCATCGTCATCATCATCATCATTTAATGTCCGTTTTCCATGCTAGTATGGGGTTGGATGGTTTAACAGAAGTTGGTCAGCTGGAGAACTGCTGAGGTTCCAAATGGACATTAGAATGCTGTCAACCACTTTACAGAGCATACTGGGCACATTCTATGTGATACTGACACAAGTGCTGTTTATGTGGCACCAGCATGATAAAAAAGTAAATCCTGATAAAGGGCAGAAGAACTTAGGAGAGTCAATGGTCATCCAATATTGCGTACACATCTATTTATTGAGAATGTGTGTGTGTGTGTGTGGTGAGGTGTTGGATTGTGTGTGTGGGTGTGTGCATGAGTGTATAGCCAAAAATTTAGATGTATAACTAAAAAAAAAAAATAGGTAGAACTGAAAAGGGAAGAAAAAGAGGTGATTGCCTTGTATATAGAAAGATTGAAGGAGTGAAAGGAAGTTACAAGGGTGAGATGGTGAATCAGGAAAATCACCCCAGAATGGAAGACTTGTGAGACACATTTTTGTAATCAGCAATTAAAAAGATGAATAATATGACCAAATCAAGCGCCAATGTTGGGTGTGGAAGTAGATTGTACTATGAATACCAACTGGCTGGGATTGGTTGTTCAACCACATTGAAGGATGAATGAATGAAACAGATAACATGAAAATCAGGAAAGAATCTCTCCCTATTAAACCCTTCTCCTATCAATAAGATAAGCTGACATAGGAACCTGTATCCAAAAGGATACAGACAACAAACTTCTGTTAGTTGTCTGCTATCATATTATCTCTGCCAGTTTTAACACTATGGTTGAGCAATTCATCATCATCATCATCATCCTCATCATTGTTTAATATTCATTTTCCATGTTGCCATGGGTTTGATGATTTGACAAGAGCTGGCAAGCTGGAGAGCTACATCAGTCTCCACTTGTCTATTTTGGCCTGGTTTCTACAGCTGGATGCCCTTCCTAATGTCAACCATTTTACAGAGTGTGGTGGGCGCTTTGACATGGCACCAGCATGGGTGCTTTTATGTTATGCCAGCATGGGTGCCAATAATGATAAAAGAAGTGAAAGAGGACAAGTGTGTGTGTTTATTATTGACATTATGGCTCTCTCAAGATACAGCAAATTATATTTCAAAACACAGGTTCTCATCAAAAATCATGCTAACCAAATACAAATGCAAAAAAAACCTGAAGATCTCTACAATTTATCTACAATCTCATAAAAGAAGTACTCCATAAAATATGCTATAGGAAATTTAGCGAGAGATGTCATGACAGGATTATTTAACATCATCCAGTAGAAAATTTCTTTGTGAATCTATTAAAGCAGAGAATAACATTTGAGCCAGTTTAAACCTGCTTTACCACCTCACATTAATTTACTTAGCAAGTCATCAACATAAAACCAACTAATTTGATAGAATATATTAATGTTGAATATAAAGTTGGCAAGGTGCAGGAGTGGTTGTGTGGTAAGTAGCTTGCTTACCAACCACGTGGTTCTGGGTTCAGTCCCACTGCATGGCACCTTGGGCAAGTGTCTTCTACTATAGCTTTAATAGATGGAAACTGAAAGAAGCTCATCATATATATATATATATATATATATATATATCATCATCATCATCATCATTTAACGTCCGCTTTCCATGCTAGCATGGGTTGGACGGTTCAACTGGGGTCTGGGGAGCCCGAAGGCTGCACCAGGCCAGTCAGATCTGGCAGTGTTTCTACAGCTGGATGCCCTTCCTAACGCCAACCACTCTGAGAGTGTAGTGGGTGATTTTATGTGCCACCGACACAGGTGCCAGACGAGGCTGGCGAACAGCCACGCTCGGATGGTGTTTTTATGTGCCACCGACACAGGTGCCAGACGAGGCTGGCGAATGGCCACGCTCGGATGGTGTTTTTATGTGCCACCGACACAGGTGCCAGACGAGGCTGACGAATGGCCATGATCGGATGGTGTTCTTACGTGCCCACAGCACGGAGGCCAGTCGATGCGGTACTGGCTACGGCCACGTTCGGATGGTTTTCTTGTGTGCCACCGCACTGGTACCACAAAGATACAAATTCATTGATGTTCATCTATTTTGATTTGATTTGATTTGATTTTCACTTGCCTCAACAGGTCTTCACAAGTGTCACAAGAAGGAAGGAAGGTATGCACAGGTGAACTGACAACGTCCCAGGTAGGGGCCACGGGTTATGGCCTGACTAGTCTTGCCGGGTCTTCGGATGATGTTTTTAGTCTCCGACACAGGTGCCAGATGGATGGTGTTTGTTACGTGCCCACAGCACGGAGGCCAGTCGATACGGTACTGGCTACGGCCACGTTCGGATGGTTTTCTTGTGTGCCACCGGCACTGGTACCACAAAGATACAAATTCCATTGATGTTCATCTATTTTGATTTGTTTTGATTTGATCACTTGCCTCAACAGGTCTTCACAAATGTCACAAGAAGGAAGGTATGCACAGGCGGACTGACTACGTCCCAGGTAGGGGCCACGGTTATGGCCTGACTAGTCTTGCCGGGTCTTCAGATGGTGTTTTTATGTGCCACCGACACAGGTGCCTGATGAGGCTGGCGAACGGACATGATCGGATGGTGTTTGTTACGTGCCCACGCACGGAGGCCAGTCGATGCGGTACTGGCTACGGCCACGTTCAGATGGTTTTTTGTGTGCCACCAGCACTGGTACCATAAAGATACAAATTCCATGATGTTCATCTATTTTATTTTGATTTTCACTTTCACTTGCCTCAAAAGGTCTTCACAAGTGTCACAAGAAGGAAGGTATGCACAGGTGGACTGACTACGTCCCAGGTTGGGGCCACGGATTATGGCCTGACTAGTCTTGCCGGGTCTTCGGATGGTGTTTTTATGTGCCACCGACACAGGTGCCTAGTCTTGCCGGGTCTTCGGATGGTGTTTTTATGTGCCACCGACACAGGTGCCGGATGAGGCTGGCGAACAGCCACGATCGGATGGTGTTTGTTACGTGCCCACAGCACGGAGGCCAGTCGATGCAGTACTGGCTCAGTCGATGCAGTACTGGCTACGGCCACGTTCGGATGGTTTTCTTGTGTGCCACCGGCACTGGTACCACAAAGATACAAATTCCATTGATATTCATCTATTTCGATTTGTTTTGATTTTTTTTTTTGATTTTCACTTGCCTCAACAGGTCTTCACAAGTGTCACAAGAAGGGAGGTATGCACAGGTGAACTGACTACGTCCCAGGTAGGGGCCACGGGTTATGGCCTGACTAGTCTTGCCGGGTCTTCGGATGGTCTTTATGTGCCACCGACACAGGTGCCAGATGAGGCTGGCGAACGGCCACAATCGGATGGTGTTTGCTATGTGCCCACAGCACGGAGGCCAGTCGATACGGTACTGGCTACGGCCACGTTCGGATGGTTTTCTTGTGTGCCACCGGCACTGGTAACAAAGATACAAATTCCATGATGATCATCTATTTTATTTTGATTTTCACTTTCACTTGCCTCAACAGGTCTTCACAAGTGTCACAAGAAGGAAGGTATGCACAGGTGGACTGACTACGTCCCAGGTAGGGGCCACGGGTTATGGCCTGACTACTCTTGCCGGGTCTTCTCACGCACAGCATACTTCCATAGGTCTCGGTCTCTAGTCATTCCTTGGTGAGACCTAAAGTTCGAAGGTCGTGCTTCACCACCTTGTCCAGGTTTTCCTGGGTCTACCTCTTCCACAGGTTCCCTCAACTGCTAGGGTGTAGCACTTTTGCACACAACTATCTACAGCCATTCTCGTCACATGACCATACCAGCGCAGCCGTCTCTCTTGCACACCACAATTGACGCTTCTTAGGTTCAACTTTTCTCTCAAGGTACTTACACTCTGACGATTATGAACACTGACATTACACATCCATCGGAGCATACTGGCTTCATTTCTTGCAAGCTTACGCATATCCTCAGCAGTCACGGCCCATGTTTCACTACCATGTAGCATGGTTGTACGTACACATGCATCATACAGTCTGCCTTTTACTCTGAGCGAGACGCCTTTTGTCACCAGCAGGGGTAAGAGCTCTCTAAACTTTGCCCAAGCTATTCTTACTCTAGCAGTTACACTTTCAGCACACCCACCCCCGCTACTGACTTGGTCTCCTAGGTAGCGGAAGCTATCAACTACTTCTAGTTTGTCTCCCTGGAACGTGGTAGAAGTTGGTCTCTGCACATTTCCAGTGTTTATTGCTCCTGAGCATCTGCCACAGACAAAAACTATTTTCCTAGTTAGCCTTCCTTTGACATTGCTGCACCTCTTATGTGTCCATAGCTACACTTGGTGCACCTTATAGAGTTTCTACCTACCCTTTTTTACAGATCGAGCAGGGCCATCTACCTGAAGTCGTTTGTGATTGGTCCACCTTCCTACTTATTGGACTTTGGTTTTGGCTAGGTTGATTCTAAGGCCCTTCGATTCTAATCCTTGTTTCCACACCTGAAACTTCTCCTCCAGTTCTGATAGTGACTCAGCAATTAGAGCAAGGTCGTCAGCATAGAGGAGCTCCAGGGGCATCCTGTCTTGAATTCCTCCGTTATTGCCTGGAGGACTATGATAAATAGGAGGGGACTGAGGACTGAACCTTGGTGGACCCCAACCTCTACCCGGAATTCTTCACTGTACTCGTTGCCAACCCTCACCTTACTAGCAGCGTCTCTGTACATGGCTTGCACAGCTCTCACTAACCATTCATCTATCCCTAGTTTCCTCATTGACCACAGATAAGGGATCGGGGGACCCTGTCAAAGGATTTCTCCAAGTCAACAAGCCAGGTACAAGGGCTTGTCTTTGGCTAGGTATATTCTCCTCCTGCAGCTGTCTTACCAGGAATATAGCATCAGTAGTACTTTTCCCTGGCACGAACCCAAACTGCATATCATCTAAGCTAGGGTGAAATTAATTAATTTGGAATAATCATTAATTTCACCAAGTAGATTTCGGCATGTAAAAGCCCCATTCAAGGAAGGTTTAAGTAATACTAAGTAATTAAGGGTTTAGCAACGATTTGCCTCACCACATACCGAATTTAGAAATAGCAGTCAAAGAGTTATGGCTATTCTTTCTACTTAAAAGGGAGATCTCAGTAAAACCACAGCACTTAAAAGGCAAACAACGCAGGCAAAAGAGAAAGAAATGACGACAATCATTCTATATCAAGTCACCTACGGACGTACGTTTCGAAATTAAGTCATAGGAAAGCATAAAAATTAAATAATTATGTCTTACCCAACTATTTTTCTCTTCAGCGTAGGACTCTTCAATTATAAATAATTGCGTCTAAATTCGGAGTGTGGTGAGGCAAATCGTTGCTAAACCCTTAATTACTTAGTATATATATATATATATGTATGTGTGTGTATATGTTTGTGTGTCTGTGTTTGTCCCCCCAGCTTTGCTTGACAACCAATGCTGGTGTGTTTATGTCTCCTTAACTTAGCGGTTTGGCAAAAGAGACCGATAGAATAAGTACTAGGCTTACAAAGAATAAGTCCTGAAGTCGATCTGCTCAACTAAAGGTGGTGCTCCAGCATGGCCGCAGTCAAATGACTGAAACAAGTAAAAGAGTAAGGCAATAGAAGCACCAACCAAATTTTTTATTGAATTTACTTTTGTTCTGGAGGCACATGGCCTAGTGGTTAGAGCAGCAGACTCGTGGTTGAGGAATTGTGGGTTCGAATCTCAGACCGGGCGATGTGTGTGTTTATGAGTGAAACACCTAAGCTCCACGTGACTCTGGCAGAAGGTAATGGCGAACTTCTGCTGACTCTTTCGCCACAACTTTCTCTCAATCTTTCCTCCTGCATCTCGCAGCTTACCTGTGCCAAGGAAACCGGGAAACCGGCCCTATGAGCCAGGTGTGGCTCAAGAAGGAACAAACAAAAACTTTTGTTCCGGCAGCAAGCTGGCAGAATTGTGAGCTTGCTGCACAAAGTACTTTGCAGCATTTCGTCTGCCTTTACATTCTGAGTTCAGATTTCATGAGGTCAACTTTGCCATTCATCTTTTTAGGATCTATGAAATATGCACCAGACAAGCCAGGTGGGAAGTTTAATTGACTAGGCTCCTTCCCCCAATTTTCAGGCCTTGTGCCTATTGTAGAAAGGATTACTTTTACTTTTGTCTTTCAAATTTGAGAGTTTGAAATCTATCGTCAGAGCTCTCTATTTTGGCTCAAGATCAGACCAGAAGAGATTTTTCTAGAGATACCATTTGTATAGCAAAGGTGGCTATGTTCTTTAGTAAGGTACTATTAGCAGTGTGTGTGTGTGTGTGTCTGTGTGTAATTACATGTTTGTACCATTGTGTAACTGTGCATTTGTTGCCTGTGTGTGTGTGTGTGGGGGGGGGGGCATTAGTGTATGTGCAGGTATGTGTGTGCCTTTGTGACTGTGTGTGTATCTATGCATTAGAGTGTGCGTGCATGTATGTGGATATGTGAGACAGTGTGTGTATTTGTATGTGTGTATATATATATGTGTGTGTGCATGTGTGACTGTATATCTGTACATCTGTAAATGTATGTATGTGTATGTGCATGTATCTGTGTGTGTACATCTGTGTAACTATGAGTGTGAGTGTGTGCGTGCATGTATAATTACATGTTTGTGCCTTTGTGTACCTGTGCATTTATTGCCTGTGTGTGTGTGTATCTGGGCATCAGTGTGTGTGCATGTATGTGTGTGTCTGTGCGACTGCGAGTGTGTATCTATGAATCAGTGTGTGCATGCATGTATGTGGGTATGTGAGGGTGTGTGTATTTGTATGTGTGTATATATATGTATGTATGTGTGTTATTGTATATCTGTACACCTGTAAATGTATGTATGTGTATGTGCGTGTATCTGTGTGTGTGTGAGTATCTATGCATCAGTGTATGTATGCATGTATATATGTATGTGAAAGTGTGTGTATTTGTATGTATGTATATATATATGTGTGCATGTGTGACTGTATATCTGTACATCTGTAAATGTATGTATGTGTATGTCTGTGTATCTGTGTGTGTGCATCTGTGGAACTGAGTGTGAGTGTGTGTGCGTGCGTGTTTTATTACACCTAATTCCAGTTGCGTCACACCTATAACTTTGTGAAATTCTTCAATGAATTAATCAAGAAAGTTTGAGAGAATGTAGGACTTCTCACAATCTAGAAATAGGAAATTGGAACCAACAGAAGACACAGAAATTTAAAGTCATTTCTCTTCTGCTGATTAGGAAAGAGACCTCCTTCTTCACTTAACTCCCACAACTATTTATCTTACTAACACAAATACCATTTTGGAGAGAAATGACCTTTTCCTGGTTGGCACCTGTTCTATGCATCCTACACAAAAATAAAAGCTGCATCAAAGGCATAATGATGGCTGTGCTTACCAACCACATGGTTTGGGGTTCAGTCCCACAACATGGTACCTTGGTCAGATGTCTTCTATTATAGCTCCAGGCTGACCAAAGCCTTGTGAGTAGATTTGGTAGAAGAAAATATGAAGAATCCTGTTATATATATGTATATTACATTTATATGTATTTGTGTACATGTGTATGCATGTATATATATATATATATATATATATATATATAATTATCATCATCATCATCATTTAACGTCCGTTTTCCGTGCTAGCATGGGCTGGGCGGTTTGACCGGGTCTGGGAAGCCAGGAGGCTGCACCAGGCTCCAGTCTGATCTGGCAGTGTTTCTACAGCTGGATGCTCTTCCTAATGCCAACCACTCTGTGAGTGTAGTGGGTGCTTTTTATGTGCCAGCGGCACAGGTGCCAGAGGAGGCTGACAGCGGCCACATTCGGATGGTGCTTTTTACGTGCCACCGGTACAGGTATCACAACTCCAATTTTTCCATTTGATATTTATTTTGATATTCATGTACTTGACTCAATAGGTCTCCTCAAGCACAGCAGGTCACCCTACTCTTTTACTTGTTTCAGTCATTTGACTGCTGCCATGCTGGAGCACTGCCTTTAGTCAAACAAAGGATGTATTCTTTGTAAGCCTAGTACTTATCCTATCAGTCTCTTCTGTCGAGCTTCTAAGTTTTGGGGACATGAACACACCAACATTGTCAAGCAATGGAGGGGGAACAAACACACACACACCATCCACTGCACAGAGTGTTCTGAGTGCTTTATACATGGAACCAGCATGAGTGGTTTATATGCGACAGCAGCACAGGTCTGTGTGTGAGTGTGTGCATGCACACACACGCGCATGTATGCCTTTGTGCCTGCTCCTACCTCACCACTTTATGAACAGTATAGGCTTATTTACATCCCTATCACTTAACAGTTAAGCAGTACACTTTTCCATGCTAGTAGGGGTTAAACAGAATTCATTAAGGCTGATTTTCTATGGCTAGATGCCCTTTCTTTCATATATATATATATATATATATATATATATATATATATATGTATGTATATATATGTATGTATGATATATATGATTGTGGTAAGTAGCTTGTTTACCAACCACATGGTTCCAGGTTCAGTGCCACTGTGTGGCACCTTGGGCAGGTGTCTTCTACTATAACCTCGGGCCGACAAAAGCCTTGTGAGTGGATTTGGTTGACGGAAACTGAAAGAAGCCCGTCGTATATATGTATATATATATATGTGTGTGTGCATGTACATTTGTGTGTCTGTGTTTGTCCCCCTAGCATTGCTTGACAACCGATGCTGGTGTGTTTATGTCCCCGTCACTTAGCAGTTCGGCAAAAGAGACCGATAGAATAAATACTGGGCTTACAAAGAATAAGTCCCGGGGTTGAGTAGCTCGATTAAAGGTGGTGCTCCAGTATGGCTGCAGTCAAATGACTGAAACAAGTAAAAGAGAGTATATACACAGGACTTAGATTCTCTCAAATGCCCAGGAGGCTCTCTTGATTTGTAGATAGTTTCTGTTACTTAGGTGACAAAATTAGTAATGGTGAAGGATGCTCTGAAAGTATTGTTTCTAGAATAAGAATAGGGTGGAGGAAGTTCAGGGAGCTATTACTTCTGTTGGCAACAAAAGGGCTCTGTCTCTCAGAGTAAAAGGTAGACTGTATGTGGATGGTGTTCGGAAGGGCATCCAGACGTAGAGAACATGCCTAAACAGACAACTGGACCCTGGTGCTGCTCTCTGGCTTGCCTACTCCTGTCAAACTGTCCAACCCATGCCAGTGGTGGTGGTCACTGCCACCATTATTCTAGATATTTTCCTTCATTATTAGTAACATAATATGCA
The DNA here is from genome assembly GCF_006345805.1 of Octopus sinensis. Taxonomy (NCBI): domain Eukaryota; kingdom Metazoa; phylum Mollusca; class Cephalopoda; order Octopoda; family Octopodidae; genus Octopus; species Octopus sinensis. The sequence goes on from NC_043005.1 coordinate 75,522,158, forward strand.
AGGTGGTGAGCTGACAAAAGCCTTCGCATGTTGGACAAAAATGCTTTGTGGCATTTCGTCCATCTTTTCTTTCTGAGTTCAAAGTCCACCATGGTTGGCCTTGCCGTTCATCCTTCTGGGGTCCATGAAACAAGAACCAGTTGAACACTGGGGATGATGTAATTTACTTATCCCCTCCTCCAAAACTTCAGGATTTGTGCCTATAGCAGAAAGATTATTAATAACATAATCCCATCTGTACAGTAAATCATTGATCTCTTGGTTGTAAAATTCTTCAAATTTCAAAGCAAACAAACGTTCATTATCATTTCTTAACCTCTTTGCAATAAACTATTTTCTCTTCTGAATAATGTTGCAATGATCTGGAAAGATGACATTCACACGGAACAAGATCAGGAGTGTAAGTAAGATTAGGCAAAATAATTTAGTGCCATGGGGTATTGCTTTATCCAGATGTATTATCCACATACCAATAATTACTTATATATATCTAGCCAAAAGAAATGAATATGTTGTGTTTATTGTTTGTTGTATCATAGTTAATGACTAGGAGATGAAAATCATTATTGTATTTTGAATATTGAAATAAAAAAATATATCTATTTCAATATCTTTGTCAATATCTAATGTGTATATCTGTGTATAAGACTTGCCTATTTTTATTCTTAGACGTAAGAAAAAATTGCAGTGTATCTAATGTGATGGTTTTATGGATGCTATACTGAGTGTATGAGTGGATGATGAAATATATTAAATTTGTGTCTTTTTTTCTACTTTCAGAAAATATATAATTCTTTTTTTTCCATAAAAAAGTTGAAGTTTGTCATATGTGTGAGTGTTTTCTTGTATACTGGCAAATATGTTATGTCAGAATCTATCTAACTATATGCGTGTGTGTTTGTATGTATATATATATATATATATCTACATCTATGTGTGTGTGTGTATATATATACGCACACATAGATATAGATATTTATATATATACGTGTATATATACATACATACATTTGAATATATATATATATACATACATATATATATGCATGTATATATATGTATATATGTATATATATATATTTATATATACGTACATATATATTTTTATATATATATGTATATATGTATATATATATATTTATATATATGTATATATATATTCGTATATATATTTATATATATATATACATATATGTATGTGTTTGTGTGTGTGTGTTGTATATATATATATATATATATATATATGTATGTATGTATATGTATGTGTCTGTATAAATATATGTATATACACAAAAGATATAGATATATAAATAGATAAATAACAAAAGTTCATATAAGTTGGTTTTATGATTACAGTTTGCACAGGTTTTTCCTTTTTTCTATATTTGGTCATCCCTGAGGTCATCTACTATTACCTATTGTTTTCTCCCCCTCTCCCTCTCTCTCTCTCTTTCTCTCTAATTCATATCTAACTTCGTCCTTACACATACTCCTCTTCTTTCCTTTATTTTCCCAATTTCTCTTGTTTCCATTTTTTTTTCACTTCTATTCTCGAAGTCTCACTCCCCCACAAAATAAAATATAAGTTTGATGGAATTTTATACATATATTCTTCTTTCTACTCGAATAATTTACCCGATGCATTCACATGCAAAAGTAATGGATTTCCGCACATCTAACTAATTGTCAACTACCCTGCGTGTTACAGTTTCTACAAGATTTGTTTCATTCGTTACATTGCGTGATTTTACCCCCTACCCCTATTGTAATTTGATATTTTTCCACGTCTCTTGTTCATTCTATTGTTTTCTTTAGTTTTGTCTAGAGATACTTTGCATTGACATCAATAGAACAAAACCTCCCGACATTATTCCACAAGACAATATAAATGTTTTGCAGTGTGAGGATAAAAGGTTTCTTAGTATTCCTAATGAGTTCCATATAATATATATATATGTGTGCGCGTGTATGCATTTATGTATGTATGTGTGTGTGTATGAATGTATGTGTGTGTGTATATATATATATATGTATGGATGTATATAAATATATATATTCATATATATACATATACATATAAACATATATATTCATATATATATATATATATATATATATGTATGTATATGTATGTGTATATATGATGCGTATGTATGTCTATCTACAGATATACAAATAGAAAGATAGATCCACATGTATATATATATAATATATATATATATGTATGATGATGATGTGATGATGATAAAATATATATGATATATACATATATATATAATATGTATATATGCATATATATATATTTATATATATATATATATATATATATATATAATGTATGTATGTATGCATGTGTGTGTGTGATGTATGTATGTATGTATGTATGTATCTATCTATCTATATATAATATATATATATATACACACATTCAATATATAAATAAGAAAAATCACTGAATGCCTATAGTTATATGAAATCTTATCTGATCTACACATACTGTGATTGTATGGCTCAACTGAGACGTGTTACTGACAATACTTGGTAGCCAACCTACTGAGTCAGTCACCAAAATGCCTCCATAGTTTTTGTTTGTGTTTAATTATTATTGTTATTATTATTATTATTATCATTATTATTATTATTATTATTATTATTATTATTATTATTATTATTATTAACCTTTGTATGCTATGCATATGTCTCTTTTTCAGTGTATACCATATATACTTTCTTTCCTTTTTTTATCATTTCATTATATGTAAACCCCCAACACTTATCTGTTTTTATGTAAACCCCCCACACTTTATGCCTGTCTCATCCTTCACCCTTCTAGCAAATAAATGAAATCATCGTCGTCGTCGTCATTATCATCATTATATTATTATTATTATTATTATTATTATTGTTAATCATTAAGGCTTGCTACATTGTTAGGAAATCTTTTATATTGTATTTTTTGATGATTGAGAAATTGAGGCAACATGCCAGCCTCAAATTTTGCATGAAGCTTTAGAAACATGCTTCCAAGATACTCAAAATGATTTGTCAGGCTTTTGGTAAACATTCTTTAGGTCAAATACAAGGTTTTCGAGTTGTGCACACAAATGTGTTGATTCAAGATGCTGTACATTGAGATTGTTGAACCACTTGCCTTCAGCCAGAAAATGGGGAAAAAAAAAAATTTAATTCTTCGATTAGAATTACCACTGAACCATCTGTTTGCTCTCTCATATGAGTGGAATCAGTTATGGAATCTCATGGAAACCCGAATTATATACCATACTGAAGTGAAGTTTGTTCTCTGGTTTTCGATACTTGATTAAATGTCATATCTTGACAAGTATGTATTGGGTAGTTTGGAAAGTTTGTGTCGAATTTTAAAGGAAAGAAAAAGGTCAATAAATACTTGCCATTACATTTTTAATCAACCAAATGTGAACCATTTCGTTGCACAATGCATCTCCATCTTTCCTTTAACTTGAAAATACCCTCTTCCCAGAATTGAGGTGGTTTCATGGCAAAGAATTCATCAAGGTATCGTTTTACGTCATCCAAGGAATTGAAATTTTTACCATTAGGACTATTCTGCAGAGACCTGAATAAGTGGAAATCCGAAGGAGCAATATCTGGTGAATAAGGAGGGTGGGGTAACACATCCCAGCCGAGCTGCAGCAATTTTTGTCTGGTTCCTAAAGCATCATGAGCTGAAAATGGACTTTCTTATCTTCCATTTTAAAGGGTTAAAGGATTAACACAGGTTATAGAAACATAAACCCTCTTCCATAAAAAGATGGCTTAAACTGTGCTCTAAATGGAGGTGTAGTCAAATCCTATTTTATGAACTCAATCATGTTCTAAAATAAATCGAAATGTAGGCTACTATAAATCGGCATGAACTTTCTAGACAACCCAATACTTTGAGCTTTATGAGAACACTAACAATCACCCAATTTCCTCATTAGAATTAGCCAGGTGATGTAAGTTGGGTTGACAGCTTTGATACAGAGACAAACCAGCACTCATTGCAATGAAAGAGCTGGCAGTCAATAAGATCAAAGAAATCATGTTAGGTCTTGAGTGAAAGGCAAAGTTCATAATTTTCTCAAGGTCAAGGGCATTATTCATTCTGTGAAATGTTTAGTACCAGGAAGGGTATCCGAATGTAAAAAAATGCCAAAACAGACACAGAAGTATGGTGCAGGCTTCTGCTTGTCCAGCTCCTGTCAAACTATTCAACCCATGTCAGCATGGAAAGAGGATGTTAAACGATGATGATGATGATATTTTTTTCCCTGGCAGTATGATGAATTCTGATATTTGGTGCTATGATTTGAGGTGTTAGAAAGAAATATGTGGATTAAACACATGCACACATACGCACACACACACACACATACACTCACACACATACACACAGCTGTGGAGCAAATGCATTTAGCTTCTACCCTCATGACAACACATGCTCATACCACCTTCAAGATGATGCAATTTTTGGCGAAGAATGAAATGGAATTCCTTCCACACATCTCATACTTACCTGTCCAACCTGTCTTTGACTTACTTAGGTTTCTAAATGGACATGCATACATATGTGTGTGTGTGTATGAATAAATAAATACATCTATATATATATATAGTATATATATATATATATATATATATTATATATATAATATATTATATATATGGCGGTTGCCCCAGCATGGCACAGCTCATGAGCTGAAACTAGAATCAATCAATCATATATATAATATATATATATATTATATATATATATATATATTGATATATCATCATCATCATCGTTTAACACCCATTTTCCATGCTAGCATGGGTTATATATAAATTAGAAAAAAACAATACATACAATATGTATATATGTATATGTATGTATATATATATATTATAATATATATTATACATATATGGGTTATGCATAAATGTATACACACACCACACATATACAGATACATTCCTACAAAACCTACATACATATGTGTGTGTATAAATGTATATATAATATACATATATATGTATAGTATACATATATATATAATATAAATATATATATATATATATATATATATATAATATATATATATGTATATATATAGATATATATATATATTGGGTTGGAAAAGAGTGATTTCGGTTTTTTAGTGTGAAATAAATCATTTATTTTCATACTAAGAATGAACTTTAATCAATTATATATTTTCCAGTTTGTTTGATGACCTTTTGCCATCTTTCTGGCAACTCCATGAATCTGTGCTCATAGTACTTCTGGTTCTTATCAGCCAAAATGCTGAAGTAAGTGCAATTTCAGGTTATCATTATTGAAAGTTTTACCATTGAAAGAATTTTGCAAACTTTGAAATAAATGGTAATCTGATGGTGCAACGTCAGGGCTCTATGGTAGATCTGACATCACTTCCCAATCAAGCTCCAATAATTTTTCACAAGTTAGCAAAGATGTGCGTGGTCTAGCATTCTTTTATGATTTGCTAATTCTGGCCATTTTTCTTTGATTGCTTTATCCAGCTTCATTAGTTGTTGACAGTAAACATCTGAATTGATCGTTTGGTTCCTTGGAAGCTGCTTGAAATACACAACACTGTTGTAATCCTACCACATTGACAGCATGACCTTTTTTTGATGCAATTCAGCTTTTGATGTAGTTTGTGCTGGTTCATTACATTTGGACCATGGTCATTTTTGATTGATGTTATTGTAGACAATCCATTTTTCTTCCCCAGCGATGATTCGTTCTAAAAAGGGTCGATTTCATTGCGTTTGAGATGCATATTGCAAATATTGATTTGTTGTGTGGAACCCAAATATTGAGCTTCTTAACGAGTCCAAGACATTTTAAGTGATCTTCAATTGTTGTGTGTGATACATTTAACCACTCTGCAGTTTCTTGCACAGCTATATGACAATCAGATTCAAATATGGCTTTGATTCGGTCATCATCAACTTCAGTAGGTTGACCAGAATATTGGTCATCTTTGAGTGAAAAATCTCCAGAACAAATTTTTTTAAACCATTTCTAACATGTGTGTTCTGTTAAGCAATCAACACCATAAACTTCCCATATCTCTTTGTGAGCCTCGGCAGTTTTCTTGCCTTTATGGAAATAAAAAAGCAAAAGAGGTGAAAATGTTCATTTTTGCACTCCATGTTAATATTGACACTGAACTAACAGCTTTTACCAAAATTACATGCAATTTGCTTCTAAAGTGAACTAAAAGTAATGGGTATCAAAAGGAAAAAAAAATCATAATATTAACAAAAGTCATAAAAAAAAAACATAACTATTTATTTCCGAAAAACAACATTACTTTCTTGCCAACCCAGTATATATATACATATACATTCATACAAACATACATACATATATATGTGTGTATATATATATATATATATATATAAGATACAAAAATGGGACAAGAATGCAAAACATAAAAATGGAACAACAAAATATACAGATAGATGATACAAAGAAAACAAGGACGGCTCATTTGAAGTTTCCTTTCCTCAGTCGAGTACCAGATTATCTTCGCAATTTTGACACATATACATTCATACAAAATGCATACATACATATATATGTTGTATATATATATGTATATATATATGTATATATAATATATATATATATATTATATATTATATATATACACACACACATACTTTTATATATTTATATATGTATATATTAAGGATGAGATGATGATTCATTGTCAGTATTCAGTGTTTCTCACTGTGTGCAATCATTCAGGCAACATAAAGACAAATGGGATGGAGGTGGTTTAATATGGTCCAGAGTACCACACACACACACACAACAACACACACACACACATATGCATGTGCATATACACACATTGCTATATATTTATGTAAATAAGATCAGCAATATTTTTATAACTGTGCGGTTTTGAAAACATAACTATGCTCTATATATCTAAGATAAAGAAATTATTATTATTAGTATTATTATTATTATTATTTGAGTTGACTCAGGATTTGTCTTATACTTGTTTGAATTTATGTGGTGTTGTGAATTTATGTGGCTTGTAACCTTAGATATTCATATGATTTCAATAAGCTGTCAAATGCTCAAAATCCATCTGATGATATTTATTATTCTCAAAAAGCAACTCTTTTGCTGATGTGATACAAGACTTACTATTCTTCCAATCTCCTTTAACCACCACTGCTGCTGCCACCACCACCGCCACCACCACCACCACTGCCACCACCACCACCACCAATACTTTTATTATTATCATTGCCTTTGCACAGCTTCTAACGCTGGAGGCATACTATGGTGTCAGCTGTTCACTACCAGTAAACTAAGGTAACACCTCTTATTTTTCAAGCACCTTCTGGAGTATTCAAACGGTTCCAAGCAGTGCTGTTTTCTGCAAGTGCTCCACCCTTATTACAGCCTTTATTTGTTCCACGTACTTCTTGAGATTTTTGCTCACTGTTTGTTATTATTATTATCATCATCATTATCATCATTATCATCATCATCATCATCATCATCATTATTATCATCACTATCTGTTTTCCATTTTGTTTCCATTTCTTGATGATTGTCTTCCTGACACCTAGGGCAGAGAAACGTACTGTATACATTGGTAGGCCATTAAAATAAACACACCAGAATGTTCATTTAGAAAGTCATGTGACAGAAAAAAATGGGGAAGAAAGAAAGAAAAAGTGAGATGACACATATTTTTGATTTCAATCAGTGAATCTTTATATTTTCTGAATTATTATTATTATCATTCAGTAGTTTTATTTTTATTGCATGCTTTCACTTCACTACCAAGCGCAGCTCTGTGTGCCTTGGGTATGTGCTGTGATTTGTCTGATGCTCTGATGGTTACTGTATTGAAAGTGTTTTGCATAGGATGTGTGCAGTGCCCAGTAGTGCAATTTTCTGTATGTTATATGTGTTTGTAAGTCCTGGTGTGTTTGTTATGTATTTGTCTGAATATTTTTTCATCATGCCTAATGCGCCTACTATGATAGGAATTATTTTTAGATTCCACATTCGAGTTACCTCTACTTCCAGGTCTTTGTATTTTGAAAGTTATTATTATTATTATTATCATTATTATTATTATTATTATGATGATGATGATGAGGTAAAATGTTTGGTTATTTTGCAAGCCCATGTCATCCTACATTTACCTTCACCGCTGCTCCATGCATCCACGTCCTACAATTAAGTCAAATCCCAAATCCCAGTTTTTGAGTATAAAACAAGATTTGTACTGACATAGGGGATTACTGGAAACATGCAAGTGCTTTTGTATGTTGTTATGTCAAATGTGGTTATAATGAATCATGATAAAAGGAAATTGAAAATAAACATAGCTAAAATTAGCAAGGAAACTCAAACATTCATGCATAATTTTAGTAGCCATAGTAAAATCTGATCAGATTCCTTTAGTGATTAACTGGCTCTGAAATTTCATTGGCATTTCAATAGTATTGCATGAGAGTTACCAGCATATTTCAGAAGAATATCCTCATTTCAATCAAGTATTCCCTCATCCACCTATTGTAACCTTTAGACACAATAAAAATGTAAGGGAGCTATTAATCACTACCCCTAACCCCAATAAATCTGCCAATAGTCCTTTGGAATGCTGCATCCCGAAGAACAGCTGCAAGAGAGAAACTCCTGTTCATTGTGCAACAGTATGAATCAAGTTAATTCCATCACAAATTATAACAGAAATGTTATGATTTATACAGAAAGTGGGGACATATAAAGATTCCCATTGGGTGTAACACAGCAGAATACGCCAAACACAACTTGATTTATGCTGGTTGCAAAACAGAACAATTAAGTAAAAGATTCAATGGGCCGAGGTATGACAACAGGCACTATAACATCAAATGGATATAATTTTGAGGAACACCTGAAAGAGCACATTCTAAGAAAATATTCCGACTCTACTGCGCTTTCAGTTCTCAAAATGCATGGGGATAAATATATATTTGCAAATTGCTAATGTCATGCCCTAGAGGAATGAATAACCATAAAGTGACTGGTGAATTTCATCACATTTACACAAAACTGTCTGACTAAATGTTCTCTTTCCTGTTTCCTTTCTTCTTTCTTTTTTCCTTTTTCCTTGTTACCTGTGATGAAAAATCCAAAAACTGATGACATTATTTTATTTTATCTAAAATGGAATGCTGGATATTCCTGTTCATATTTTGAATTTCTGTATTCCTACATTTTTTTTTTTGTTTTAAATTTGGAACACGAGAAAGACAGAGAAACTGTGGAAATATTGTTCAATTCATTCACTTCAATGGACAGTCAATCTCTATTTATTACAAATCACATCATACTTTTATTACTTATCGTCATCATCACCACCATCATCATCATCATCACCATCATCATCACCATCATCACCACCACCACACCACCACCATCATCATCATTATCATCACATCATCATCACCATCATCATCATCATCACCATCACCACCACCACACCACCACCATCATCATCACCATCATTACCACCACCACCACCACCACCACCATCATCACCACCACCACCACCACCACCATCATCATCATCACATCATCATCATCATCATCACCACCACACCACCACCACCACCATCATCATCATCATCACCACCATCATCATCATCACCACCACCACCACCACCACCACCACCACCTTCATGATGATGATGTTGTTGTTGTTATTAAAGTTTTGATGTTCATAATTCCCTGATCACAAGATTGATGAATAGCACAAGACACCATTTAGTCACCATGATGCAGCACTGTCTCACCTCGGCACATAATGCTTCTTATGTCTTCTCTGCTCTGTCTTCTCTACAAATACCTCCAACCATCAACTGCAGGTGTCATCCATTTATATTATGCATGCTTACATGTTTAACCATCTCTTCTACACGTCTCCGTGTAACATATGCAGTGTGTAATTGTTCCTACACCTGACTGTTGTTTGTTCTTTCATGAAGATATTAATGTTAGACATCACATGGACTATATTCCAATCAGTTCTACTTGGCTTCAGGAGAATGTTTGTATTTAGCACCCTATGATACACATATATACCCTCCAGTGAAGGTGGATTGTTTTTTCATTAGGAACAAGTCATTTCCTAGTATGAACTATTTAAAGAATTCAAATGTGTATGTGTGTGTGTGTGTCTGTGTGTATGTATGTATGTATATATATTGTTATCAAAATAAGCAACTTATATAATACCGCACTAAATTCTGGTGCCTCAACTTAAGTAACATATTCATCTGAATCTATATAGTTAGATAGATAGATAGATAGATACACACATACATATACATGTATTTATATATCTTTATGTATACATGTGTATAGATATGTGCATATTTACATATACATATATATGCACATATGCATGTATGTATGTATGTATGCATGTATGTATGTATGTATCTATCTATCTATATTCATATATATATGCCAGAACCATCTAATTGGCCCTCGTGCCGGTGGCACATAAAAGCACCTACTACACTCTCAGAGTGGTTGGCGTTAGGAAGGGCATCCAGCTGTAGAAACTCTGCCAGATCATGATTGAAGCCTGGTGCAGCCATCTGGTTCGCTAGTCCTCAGTCAAATCTTCCAACCCATGCTAGCATGGAAAGCGGACGTTAAACGATGATGATGATGATGATGAAGATATATAGTAAAGTTTATTTGCCAACATAATGTGGCAGCCCTATACAAGGACAATGTTATTGTTTTTTAACCCCAGGAAAACATCTTTTCTAGTTGGCTACCGACACAGAGTTTGTACCCATATAGTACATGCAAGGAAGGTCATTGCTCCCATCTTATGTGATACTCACAGACCTAGGTTTCTGAGTAGTTACCCATCCTCAGTGTGAAGCAATCTCCGGCTAGTAATGGGAGCTCTCTCCACTTACAAATTCTATATAGCTTTTAAGTAACACACAATCGCTGATCTCATAAAGAGAAAAACAACTTGTATATATGTATACATATATATATACACACAAGGTTACAAGGTGGTGCCCCGAGCATAGCCGCTGTCTAATTACTGAAAGAAGTAAAAGAATACATACATCATTATTATCATCATCATTATCATTTAACATTGTTTTCCATGCTGGCATTGGTTGGATGGTTTGATAGGGTCTGGTCAGGCTTCATAGTCTGTTTTGGCAGGGTTTTTACGGCTGACTGCCCTTCCTAACGCCAACCACCTTAGAGAGTATATATATATATACACACATACACATAATACATGAATATATTGTGTGTGTGTGTGTGTGTGTGTGTATACATAAGCAAACATTGGGACACAGTGCAGTCCACAGCCTTGTGGAACCCACTAAAACCAACCCGCTCATGACAGCATAGAAGATGAACTTTAAATGATGATGATGTTGATGATCATACTGATGGTGATGATGTTGATATACACACATGCATATATGTATATGGTGTGTGTGTGTGTGTGTGTATTTGTATGTATCTGTGTACATATGTATGTAGATATATGCCTATAAGGTACTGTAGTACAAACAATATGCATAGAAATTAAAACAAAAGCATATATATATATATATATATATATAATATTATATATATATATATTATATATATATATATATATATATATATAAATATATATATATATATATATATGTATATATTATTATATATATAACTTTATTTAATTGGTAGATGATACAAAGTGACTAAGAGCTAGTGTCTGTGCTTGACAGTAAAGTTTGAGAATCAAATTATTTTGTACTTTCTGCTGACTAGCAAAAAGATATGTATATGTATTGTGTGTGTGTGTGTGTGTGTGTGTGTGTATTTACATGTTTGCATGTAGACGTTTATACACACAGACATTCACACAGACATATGTATATAAGTGTGGGTGTGGCTATGTGGTAAGAAGTTTGCATCCCAGCCACATGGTTCTGAGTTCAGTCTCACTGCATGGCATTTTGGACAAGCATCTTTTACTATAGACCCAGGCCAACCAAAGCCTTCTGAGTGAATTTGTTAGACAGAAAAATGAAAGAACTCTGTTGTATACACACACACACACACACACACATATATATATATATGAATATATATATGTATATATATATTTATGTATATAGCAGGCTAGTCTGTTGCAGAGGTACCGGTTTACAGCTGATTGGACTGGAGCAATATGAAATGAAGTATTTTGTTCCAGAACACAATATCCTACCTTGTATGGGAATTGAACTCACAATCTGGCAATTGTGAGTGCAACACCATAACCTCTTGACCATGTGCTCTCACACACACACACACACACATGCATGACTGGATTCCACACAGTATCTGTCTTTCAAATTCGCTCATCAGCCTAGGGCCATAGTGAAAAGCATTTGGCAAAGGTGCTATATAATAGGATTGAACCTAAAAGTATGTGGTTGTAAAATGATCTTCTTAACCACACAGCCATGTCTGCTTACCAATCTGGCATAAGTTACGACTGTGTTGAAGCAATTACATCCTGAAAAAACATATAACACAAAAAATATGTCTGTTATATTCACTTAATATTTATTGCTTGGAAAATGAATATGACAGATTTTTTTTAACGCTTTTTGTTTTTCAGTTGGCTAAATGGCTCTTCCACGAGGTAATTGCTATGACATCATCATCATATCATCATCATCATCATCATCATCATCATCATCATCATCGTCATTATCATCATCGTTGTCATCGTCATTGTCATCGTCATCGTTATCATCATCATCATCATCATTTTTACCACCATCTGCTCCAGTATCAGTACCAACATCAGCACCACCAGCACCACCAGCACCACCACCAATACAATGATGATGATCATGATGAATGATGATGACAATGATCAATGAAA
>NC_043005.1:75535222-75540222 GCF_006345805.1 Octopus sinensis
CAGCTGAGGACATGCATAGGCTTTGAAAGAAATGAATCCAGTATGCTTCTCTGGATGTGAACATCAGTGTGCATGTACAACAGAATGTAAGCACCTTGAGAGAAAAGTTGGGCTTAAAAGGCAGATCTTCCCTGATACCACTTATCTTTCTCACTACCCCAGAACCATTTCGCCTGTTATCTTTCCTCCATGCTCAGCACTATCTTCTCCACCCACATTTTACATTGATTGTGCTACTGAGCCACCAAGTGTCCTCCACTACCATATATCTCTCCCCCTCACCATTCACTACACCTGCCCTGTGCTCTTACAACCTATGCAACTGTATCATGACCTTTCTCCCTTTTACTATCTTTTGTCTGTCTTTGTTTGTCCCCTCTATGTTTAGCCCATTGTGGGCAATAAAGAAATAAGAAATAGAGGTAGGATGAATGTAATGGATGCTGACCAAGCAGGGCTTTTGGCTCATCGTGTCAAACTGTTGAATACCTTCAGAGCATATGGTATCCCATGCACTATTGTAGATGCTATTAACATTCTCTTCGAAGATACTCTCATTCAAGTTTTATTGTCTAATGCTGGTACAGATTTATTGAGATCCTGACAGGAGTACTACATGGTGACACTCTTATGGCCTTGCTATATATAATGGCTTTGGACTATTCACTGAATTGCAATATCAAATGCAGAAAAAACAGGTTTTTAAATAATTCCTCCAAAAACCAGATGTGATTTTGCAACTATTGTTACTGTAACAGATTCATCATCATCATCATCATCATTTAATGTCCATTTTCCATGCTAGCATGGGTTGGACGATTCGACCGGGGTCTGGGAAGCCAGGAGGCTGCATCAGGCTCCAGTCTGATCTGGCAGTGTTTCTACAGCTGGATGCCCTTCCTAACGCCAACCACTCCATGAGTGTAGTGGGTGCTTTTTAAGTGCCACTGACACAGGTGCCAGACGAGGCTGGCAGTGGCCACGATTGGTTGGTGCTTTTTACGTGCCACTGGCACAGAAGTCAGTCAAGGCGACGCGGGCATCGGCCACGTTCGGATGGTGCTTTTTATGTGCCACCGGCACAGGTATCACAACTACAATTTCCATTTGATATTTATTTTGAAGTTGATGATATAATTCATAGATTATGCAGATGATATAATTCTTACTTCAAATACAATCAAGAAAGCTCAACAGTTTTTTAGAGCAGCAGTAGAATGCATATTGATATATAGATTTGAATGCTGTACACTTGCTTATGTAACAGAAAGCTTAAAAAGTAGGGTAAAGGGAACATATACAAGGAGGGCAAAGAACGTTTCTTTGAAACAACAGTTATTGAACAGTGTATAGTATTGAAAAATACCATTATTAACAGAAACCATCAAATGGTATAGACTCTAGGATGTGTAAATGCGTGTGTATACATATATTTTATCTTTATTTGGTTTAGTCATCAGACTGCAGCCATGCTGGGACACTGCCTTGAAGAAGTTTTAGTCAAGCTTATTGATTCCAGTACTTATTTTTTGGTAAAAACTGGTCCTTAGGCTATCGGTCTCTTTTGCTGAACTGCTAAGTCATGGGGATGTAAACATACCAAAACCAGTTGTCCAAACAGTGGTTAGGGACAAACACAAACACACACACACATACACAGAGGATCGGTTTCTTTTAGTTTCTTATTTCTTTATTGCCCACAAGGGGCTAAACATAGAGGGAACAAACAAGGACAGACAAACGGATTAAGTTGATTACATCGACCCCAGTGTGTAACTGGTATTTAATTTATCGACCCCGAAAGGATGAAAGGCAAAGTCGACTTCGGCGGAATTTGAACTCAGAACGTAACGACAGACGAAAACCGCTAAGCATTTCACCTGGCGTGCTAACGTTTCTGCTAGCTTGCCGCCATTTTCTTTTAGTTTCTGCCTACCAAATCCACTTACAAGGCTTTGGTCAGCCTGAGGCTATTGTAGAAGTCATTTGCCCAAAGTGTTACACTGGGACTGAATCCAGAATTGTGTACCTAGTTAAGTTACCTTCATGAGTCACGCTGACTCATAATGGCCAGTTTCCTGGTTTCCACGGCATAAAAATTCCCCACCTGGATGAGACGCTAGTCCAGCACACTGTTACTCATTCTTGCCAGCTGAGTGGACTGGAGCAACATGAAATGAAATTTTTTGCTCAAGAAAACAATGCGTTGCCTGGTTCAGGAATCGAAACCACAATCTTGCATCCATGAGTCCAATACCCTAACCACTAAGCCATATGCCTCCACAACCATGTACTTAGGAAGCAAACTTTTTACCACACAACCATGCTTACACCTGCTATAATTTTGTGGTCAAAATAAATTAACTGAATTTTAAAAACCCAAACAATCTGGCCATGACCATTCAATCTTATCAGAATGTTTATCTTAGACTAAATTACCCTATACTCTTTTACTCTTTTACTTGTTTCAGTCATTTGACTCTGGCCATGCTGGAGCACCGACTTTAGTCAAGCAAATCGACCCCAGGACTTATTCTTTGTAAGCCTATCGGTCTCTTTTGCCAAACCGCTAAGTTTTGGGGACGTAAACATACCAGCATCAGTTATCAAGTGGGGGACAAACACAGATTCACAAACATATATATATATACATATACATATATACGACGGGCTTCTTTTCAGTTTCTGTCTACCAAATCCACTCACAAGGCTTTGGTCAGCTCGAGGCTATAGTAGAAGACACTTGCCCAAGGTGCCACACAGTGGGACTGAACCCAGAACCATGTGGTTGGTATATATCCTTTTCTTTAAAAAAATAGCTGGTTGAGTATGATTTGAGGGAGATTTGGCTACTATTTCTAGCTGGTTGAGCAACCATATCAGTTCATACATATTTTGAGTTAATAAAAAATAATGGAATGTCAGATAAAAGATTTATGGTAGTTTATTTTCCCAGTTCAGATTCCATTGAGGTTGATGTTTGTTTGATGTTTGTCTTGCATTCTTCCAGAACAGGTAAAAATAAATACCAGTTTTGCTAGCGGTAAGGACTAACTCTTATCACCTATACTACCCTGCTCTTGATTATTTGTTGCATTGTGCCAAACATAAGAAATTGTTGTATTTCGGTCAGTGATTCAGTTCTAATATGTCTTGATTAAAATGGGATTTAGAACCTGCTGTCAGAGAAGCTGACAAAAGATAAGTTTATCTTGATTTATGGATGAGATCAGTTGAATAATGGCCAGTATACTAATATTTATTCTCTGAAAAAAGAATATACAATAACAGGATACAGAATGCAAATTTCATCTAAAAATACAAAACAGTCCTTAATAGCTACCGGCATTATTCTTTCAACGTTGATTTTTTATTAAAAAAAAAATGCAACATAAAAGGCAAAGTTATTTTGTAGAATAATATAAATGTGATTTCAAAATATTGATTTCTTTTGATTAAGCACAATAGTAATTTTTACTTAGTGTATTGAACTGACCGGAATGTACTACAATGTTTATTTTATATACTTCGGGATGATAAAAAGCAAGGTTTATAGCAATTTAAGTTATCTGGGCTATGAACTTCATCTTTCATGTTCGATAAAACTACATTTCAGTCGGTCAGATCTACATACATTTTCTGGTTCCTTATTCCCTACAATAACGTTTTTGGTATTTCTTAATTTTTTAATCATTTTTCGTTTTTGGATTTAGTTTGCAAGATTCTTTATATGAGTTCGTGTGTTGAAGCATATTTTGTTGTGTCTGGAGGGAGTCATTTTCTTTTTGCCTTATAATGTAAAACACTCACCGGTAAAATTTCCAACTTTTTATTCTTATTTTTATTTTCCTAAAATTTTCGTTGCATCTTGCAACCTTTTCAATAGTTTTAACTCTCATTCTTTAATCATTCTTTTAGGTAAAGCTGATCTTGGTAGAATTTGAAAAAACAGTGATGAGATTAAATGCTATAAAGCCTTTAGCACTGCACTCCATTGGAAATGTGTGGTTAATTCCCAACCACTCCATACAAAAGTAACAATACATTTGAATATCATCATCATCATCATTTCACATCCATCTTCCTATTTCTTTATTGCCCACAAGGGGCTAAACATAGAGGGGACAAACAAAGGACAGACAAAGGGATTAAGTTGATTAGATCGACCCCAGTGCGTAACTAGTGCTTAATTTATTGACCCCGAAAGGATGAAGGCAAAGTCGACCTCGGTGGAATTTGAACTCAGAACGTAACGAAATACTGCTAAGCATTTCGCTCGGCACGCTAACGTTTCTGCCAGCTCGCCGCCTTTCACATCCATCTTCCATACTGGAATGGGTCAGATGGTTTGATGGAAACTATTGAGCTACAGGACTGCACCAAGCTCTAGTGTCTGCTTTGGCTTGGTTTCTGATGCTGGGTGCCCTTCTTAATGCCAACAAGTTTACAAAGTGTACTGGGTGCCTTTTACAGCGTGTACATAGCACCAGTAGCAGTGAGGTCACCATGTAGGCCACTTGTGAGACAAGACTCCTCAGCTGAGGTGGGGAGTAGTATTGAAGGAGGTGGCTTTGTTTCAGGTGATGAGGTATGATAGAGGTGTTTTTCTGTAGAGAGTATACATGGCTACCCCAGTTGAAAAAGGAGAGAGAGAGAGGGAGAGAGAGAGAGAGGGAGAGGAGAGAATGAGAAAGGGGGAGAGAGAGAATGAGAAAGGGAAAGAGGGAGAGAGTGAGAGAGAGAGAGGGGGTAGCGAGTGAGAGAGAGACGGAGAGAGAGAGGGAGAGTGAGAGAGAGAGAGAAAGAGAAAGGGGGAGAGAGGGAGAGAGATAGAGAGAAAAGATGGTAACAAAAATGCATTGCGCCACACCCTCAATTTACAGGGTGGGGTATACGAGTGAAGTGGTACAGAGGATTGGATTGGATAAGTGGGTGGGTAAGTTCACAGGAGTGCGAAAGAAAAGTGGGAAATGGTGGGGAAGTTAATTTTCTAATAACCA
>NC_043005.1:75545222-75577722 GCF_006345805.1 Octopus sinensis
GGAACCGGAGAAGCAGGGTAGAGAGAGACCCTTATGTTAATAGTAGTTTTCGAAGAATACGGCAGCAAAATCGAGTGCATTGAATGATGGTGGTAGCGGAATATCAAATAGAAAGCTTCGCATTTCTATAACAATCTCTGCTACATCCCACCGACCATCTATATATTACTCAGCGACACCAACATCCTCTTTACTCTCTCCCCTCATATTTACCACTCCCTTACTCGTTCTCTTCTGCTCATGAAACTAGTACAGACCAGGACGACGCACTGCTAGTAAGCCTTTAGCGACAGCAGAACAGTGCTACCGGCACCGAATCTAGGTGTATTATAATTCTCAGCAGTAAAAGCTTGCCGTCGAAGAAAGAAAGAACGAACGATTTTGATAGAAAAAAGAAAGATAGGAAGAAAAGAGAACGAAAAGAATATAATTGAAAAAAAAAAAAGAAAAAGAAAAAAATTCATTTATATGCAAATCGAAGAAAAAAGAAAGGGAGCAAAAAGATAATCAAAAATATTTCATGGAAGAACAATTTTCATTTATTTATTTTTAATTTCAATGTAAAAAAATAACATAAACAAAGGCAGAGGAAGAAATATATATAATATCTGGCATTGTTAAATTGTTTATTATTTTTGTTAGGTTTTATTAAATTTCTCTGGTGATGATGATGAGGTATTTCAGATGAAAATTAAGCATTGTTTGTTGGAGTAACAACTCCCGGCGGGCTGATGAATTAAAAAACTGGTTGCTGAGGCCAGCAGACGCCAACATCATCAACTGCACCACCATCATCATCATTATTATTATTATACTACAAGAATCTCTCTCAGTCTAGCAACAGTTGTTGTGTGTATCAACGACATATTATAACATAATATAATATAACATAACAACAACACTTACCAACGAAAAATCTCACGTTCGCTTGTTGTTCGGAGCAGATGAAAAGAAACTCTGCGGTCTTTACTCACTAAATTTCAGTTTATCGGAGGATAACTTACAATACGGTTTCCCCCACAACCGATTCTTATCGCTTCTTTTACTTCCCGGACTTATTTCTGCAAGAATTTCTCCTTAACAAAAAAAAAAAAAAAAAAGGAAAACAAAATATGTGCGCGAATTTTGGTTTATACTGCGCTCTAATTCGACTGGGCCTCTACTCCGTAAGTCCAATTAATTCATTCATTATTGTTATTATTATTTATTACTTAACTGTTGTAATTACTATGCTTGCTGTTGTTTTTATTTCTTCCGTCTTCTTTCATTCATTTGTAATATCTGAACAATTTGAACAACGTACAAACTATAATAATTATCCCACGCCGAACACAGCCTTGCCTTTATATATATATATATTATATATATATATATATATATTATATATATATATATATATATATATGTATATGTGTATATATGTATATCACAATCACAGTTATCAGCAACACCCTGACCGATTATTGCTTTTGTTTATTAAAACTAAAAGAAAAGAAAAAAAATGTTGACCTGTTTTTATTGCAGAATAAGCTTTTACTTATCGGTAGACCACCCTCAGTTTCTCTTGTTCTGTTGTTCTCTTCTTGTGTGAAAACTTTTCGTTTGTATTTATTAGTAACGAAAGTAATGCAGGTTGTATAATGCTGGTGCGCGATGGACCCCCGACTCTCCCCACCCCCGCTTATCAACGGAATAATCGAATCCGGAATTACCTATCACTATATAGTTTGTGTACACACACACACGCGCGTGTTTATATATGATGTATGTATGAGTGTGTTTATGCATAATGTATATGTGTTTATATATATGATGGATGCATGAGTGTGTATATGCATAATGTATGTTTATATATGATGTATGTATGTATGTTTTGTGTATATTGTATGCGCGTGTGTGATTATATGACTATGTATGTGTTTATATATAATGTATGTGTTTATATATGATGTGTGTGTTTATATATGATGTGTGTGTTTATATAAAATGTGTGTGTTTATATACGATACTCTTTTACTCTTTCACTTGTTTCAGTCATTTGACTGCGGCCATGCTGGAGCACCGTCTTTAGTCGAGCAACTCGACCCCGGGACTTATTCTTTTTGTAAGCCCAGTACTTATTCTATCGGTCTCTTTTTGCCGAACCGCTAAGTGACGGGGACGTAAACACACCAGCATCGGTTGTCAAGCAATGACGATGTGTGTGTTTGTATACGATGTGTGTGTTTATATACGATGTGTGTGTTTATATATGATGTATGTTTATATATGATGTATGTGTGTTTACATATATGTATGTGTTTATATCCGATGTATGATTGTGTGTTTACATATATATGATGTATGTATTTGTGTTTTCATATATTGATATTTGTATGTGTGTTTATATATGATATATGTATGTGTTATATACGATGTATGTGTTTATATATGATGTATATGTCTTTATATATTACATACGAGTGTGTTTATATATGATGTATGTGTGTGTGTGTTTCTCTATGCTTTTGATTAGATAAGTTGTTAAATAATATTTGATAATTGATATATATCAAAGTACTACACCGATGAAACGGAATTGAAAGTAAAGCAAAAAAAGAAAAAGAAAAAGAAACCGATAAAAAAGAAAGACAAAACAACAAACAACGACATCGTCTACGGGAAGCACTCCTTGATCTACTGGATATTCCTGTTGGAAAGTGTTGGGAAAATAATCATTGATTTGTTTGCTGTATACTTCGTGTGTTTTCTTCTAGTTAAACTTTCACCTCCGTGTATTTTTGTTTATTTCTCTACTCTTTTACTCGTTTCAGTCATTTGACTGCGGCCATGCTGGAGCACCGCTTTTAGTCGAGCAAATCGACCCCAGGACTTATTCTTTTTGTAAGCCTAGTACTTATTCTATCGGTTCTCTTATGCCGAACCGCTAAGTTACGGGGACGTAAACACACCAGCATCGTTTGTCAAGCGATGTTGGGGGACAAACACAGACACACAAACATATACACATACAATATATATATATATATACGACGGGCTTCTTTCAGTTTCCGTCTACCAAATCCACTCACAAGGCTTTGGTCGGCTCGAGGCTATAGTAAATGACACTTGCCCAAGGTACTACGCAGTGGGACTGAACCCGGAACCATGTAGTTCGTAAGCAAGCTAGTTACCACACAGCCACTCCTCTATTATTTCAGGACTTCAATTTTGTATGATAATACTTTATATAATAAACCTCGTCTAAATAATAATTTCTTCGACATGATACATGTTTTCCATTTACAAATAATAGCAACTTCTCATTCAAACAGTTGTCTTTTTTCTTTCTTTTCTTCTTCTTCTTTTGATTGGACACAAAGTAATTTTTCCCTCCTGAGTAAGAGGATAAATTAATTGAAAAGATCCCAGTCATCTCTGACACGTTTTAAATTCTTTCTTTGTATCCAGTTTGGGAGAACAAAAACGAAGTTTACTTCTGCATGATTTAAAATCAAAATCTGTGAGGTATTGAATTTTTCTATATTGTTAGCAATCACTAACCAACTCTTATAATTAAAAACGACAAGGCAGACGCAAAGTCCTATCCTTTTTTCCTCTTATTGTTATTATGATATAATCGATCGATCGGGTTTTCCAGTATTTTATCGTTTAACTTTATTGATCCCTGCAGGGTTTTTATTTCAGAACAAAGAAAAGCGAGTTTTAGGTACTCGATGCATCATGTTTGGGTCATCCATGGCTTTGAATGAGAATAACTTGGATGCGTTGTTGTAAAACAATGCAGCACCCCTCCTAAAACAGGAATGCTTAAACTCTTAGAGCAGCTTTAAACGAGGTCGATTCGTGATATCACGCTCTCTCTTTTTACTTGTTTCAGTCATTTGACTGCGGTCATGCTGGAGCACCGCCTTTTAGTCGAGCAAACCGACCCCGGGACTTATTCTTTGTAAGCCTAGTACTTATTCTATCGGTCTCTTTTGCCGAACCGCTAAGTTACGGGGACGTAAACACACCAGCATCGGTTGTCAAGCGATGTTGGAGGGAACAAACACAGACACACAAACATATACACACACGTACACACACACACATATATATACGACGGGCTTCTTTTAGTTTCCGTCTACCAAATCCACTCACGAAGCTTTGGTCGGCCCTAGGCTATAGTAGAAGACACTTGCCCAAGGTGCCACGCAGTGGGACTGAACCCGGAACCATGTGGTTGGTAAGCAAGCTACTTACCACACAGCCACTCCTGCGCCTAAAAATTATTTTATACTTGTTATTTTAGGGGACACTAGTTTCTCTTTCTACGTATTACTATGCAGTTTTCAGAGCTCTTTGAACTAACTTAGAAACAAGAGTTGTTGTTGTTGTTGTTAAGTGATTGTTTTTCTTTCTTTTTGTTTTGTTTTAATTAGTTATTTACTCTTTTCACTCACTTGAACTCTGTTGATTCATGGGATTAGATTTATCATTGCTGGGGGTGGAGAGGATAGAATAACAGAATAGATGCTAACTTCATTCAGTGTTGAATAAAACCTGAGTCATTGACTCAGTTCATTTATGTAATTAATTTACGACGGGTGGTGGGGCAACTGTAAAGGTGGCGGTGGTGGAAGCGGAGGGTATCGAACAATTAGTCAAAGCACTGTAAAAACACTCGAAAAAAGATCTATTCGTTTGAAGAATCCAAAGGGGGGCATTGATTTAATTAGTAAATGTTATATATTGGTAGTAGGGTAGTCAGGTATCTGAGTGTTCCATCATTCCCCATCTGGCGCCGCCTCAAGCCGGATGCTGACTTACCTTCGTTTTTGATGTTGGAAACTGGAATAAGTACACTTAAGATAATTAGTTGGTATTTAATGGTGTAATAACCATTAAAAGCCATTGATTGCGAAGATGTCTGATCTAGTTGTACCTAAACCTTGATTTATCTGACCAGAATAATATTGTTCTGATGATAGCAACATCATTTCATTAGATGATCTTTTTTTTTGTCTTATAACAATTAATGAAAAATTACTTGACATGAAAAGAAATAAAATAACACTAATCAATAATTTGAACTGCTGAAGTTCATATCTTGCCTTGGCATTGCCCTGTGTCTATGACCAGGACACTTTTAACATGCAATTGGCCCAGTCCACCTGGCTGTAAATAAGCTAGGAAGAATTCATTGCTTTAAGCAGTATAGCCATAACAACTGGTTCTTTAACTGTTCGTCATTCAGACTACTCTTAACAAATATAAAGCTTATTTATTCACATTGTTTTGAATTGATCATGTATTATTTCATAGCTTTGAAATTTCAATGACGTAATGGTTTATTCCTAGAATGGCATTGTAGGGTAAGTGTGACAGGTTAGATCGGGGAAATGCGTAGCTGTATTTCGTCTGCCGCTACGGTCTGAGTTCAAATTCCGCCGAGGTCGACTTTGCCTTTCATCCTTTCGGGGTCGATTAAATAAGTACCAGTTATGCACTGGGGTCGATATAATCGACTTAATCCGTTTGTCTATCCTTATTTGTCCCCTCTGTGGGTAGTAAAAGAAATAGGTTAGATCTGGCTGGTTTGAACATAAAATAAGTAAAGTATTTCAGCTGGATATGACCAGTTTAAATGCTAAAGGGTTAATTTGCAGTGTTAAGTTTAACTCCTCCTGTGGGCCAGAAGAAAGTAATAGGAAGTTAATCCAGTCTAATCTGTAGAATTATCTTATAAGGTATCAGTTCTCCAATAGTGCCCAATCACCAACAGAGTTGTAAGACTCTCTAATGATGATGATAAATCCATAGAAATCCAAGCTTAGCTGGATCTACTTTTAATTAAAGTTAAGGTCCTTTTTTATTTTCTCATTTACACACCTCATACAGTCTGGTTAGCAATGATTCATTAACATTTTATCATTACTTTATCTCAGATATTGAAACAAGTCTGGGTAAGGGGGAGGACTCCACCTCAAAAAGAAGAAAAGTCAAGTTCATTTTTCACTTTTTCATTCTTACAAAACAATATATTATGTGGCTGTGTGGTAAGAAGCTTGCTTCCCAACCACATGGTTCCAGGTTCAGTCTCACTGTGTGGCACTGTAAGTTACTATAGCCTCAGGCCGACCAAAGCCCTGTCTGTAGATTTGGTAGGCTGAAACTGAAAGAAGCTTGTTGTATATATATATACATGTGTGTGTGTGTGTATGTGTATCCGTGTTCTACTACTGCTTGACAACTGGTGTTGGTGTGTTTGTCTCTGTAACTTAGCGGTTTGGTAAAAGAGACTGACAGAATAAGTACCAGGTTTAAAAAAAGAAACAATTCATTTGACTAAAATTCTTCAAGGTGTTGCCCCAGCATGGCCACAGTCCAATGACTGAAACAAGTTAAAAAAAAAAAAAACGTTGAAATTCTAGTCATACAGTCGTGCGTGTCATGTAGTACAAACAAAAACTGAAATAAAAAAAAAGAGACACATGCTTTTGACACACAAACATTAGCTGCTGAAATTTGAGCGTATGTTACCAAGACTTCTATAATTTGAATATATATTAACAGGATTAATGTACATCCATATAACTACTTACAGAAAGCTGCCAATGGCTTAATCGATAGCATACTTGACAAATTAGGAGAAAGACTGGTGTTTGCTATTCTATAGACAGCATCGTGCTGGGTCAATGATCAAATCATTTAGCAGCCCTCAACAGTTCAGCTTCACTTAGCTGGAAGTAAGTATGACAGCATGGTTGTAGTTCAGTGCTGTAAGAAGCAGTAATAGCATTACAGAACTAACAAATGTTTTATTGGCTGGCAATAGGGAGTTCAAAATCTCAGTGAATGTGGCCTGAAGAGGTGTTGGATTGTAATTGTCTTACCTTAATATCTAATGTTATGGGCACAAGCATGGCTGTGTAGTTAAGAAGCATGCTTTGTAACCTTGTGGTTTAGGGTTCAATCCCACTGTATGGTACTTTAGGCAAATGTTTTCTGTTATAACCTCAGGGCAATGAAAGCCTTTTGAATGGATTCAGTTGGTTGGGAAGAAAGCTACTTACCACACAGCCACTCCTGTGCCTATATGTACATATTAATTTAAATAAATCGAAAAACAGCTTTTCTGATAAGTTTTCCACTTTAATCATTAGATGTTTCTAAGTTTACAAAAGGTGACTCTATTAGGAGTTTATGTATGTGTGTATATATATAAACACACACACATACACACACACACACACACACACACACACACATATCTATGAATATATATATATATATATATATATAGTATGAGTGTGTGTATGCATATATGGATATTTACTTATTCATTCTTATGCTTCTTTTCTCATACTGCCATGGGTCAAATGAATATATTATATATCTCT
Organism: Octopus sinensis; assembly: GCF_006345805.1. Taxonomy (NCBI): domain Eukaryota; kingdom Metazoa; phylum Mollusca; class Cephalopoda; order Octopoda; family Octopodidae; genus Octopus; species Octopus sinensis. The sequence goes on from NC_043005.1 coordinate 75,552,608, forward strand.
TTTACTCTTTTACTTGTTTTAGTCATTTGATTGTGGCCATGCTTGAGCACTGCCTTTAGTCGAACACATCAACCCAAGGACTTATTCTTTGTAAGCCCAGTACTTATTTTATCGGTCTCTTTTGCCGAACTGCTAAGTTATGGGGACGTAAATACACCAACATTGGTTGTCAAGCAATGTTGGGGGGACAAAAACACACACACAAACACAGACACACAAACACACACACACACACACACACACATACACACATACATATATACGACAGGCTTCTTTCAGTTTCCTTCTACCAAATCCACCTTCAAGGCTTTGGTCGGCCCGGGGCTATAGTAGAAGACACTTTCCCAAGTTGCTACACAATGGGACTGAACCCAGAACCATGTAGTTCGTAAGCAAGCTACTTACCACACAGCCACTCCTACGCCTATATATATTATTGAAGCATTGAAGGAGTGTCATTGCCCTTTCCTATTTGACACTTCTTTTAGATACACAGACACCCACACCCACGCGTGCACATACACACACACACACACTCACAAGACAATGATAAAAAGGAAATCCAGACAATTTTTTGAAAAGTGACATTTTGCTCCCCCCCTCCCTTGGAGTAACCAGCTGCGTTTGTCATTTCTAAAAGCCAAGAATCATTTACTATTGAAAGACTGACCAGCTGCAAAGATATCAACAAATTGTTTTCTTTTTCTTCTTTCTCTCCTTCTTCTTCCTTTCCTTCTCTTTTTCTTTAACACTTCCTTCAGATACAAACAGACACACACACACATGCGTATGCTCTCTCTTACCTTCTCCCCATTCCCCACCCTCTTGTACTATCTTACATCTCTCCCCACCCCTACACACTCAATAATACTATAAAAAGAGTCAAAATTCCTGCAAAAGTTCAATTTGACAACTCCACTAGAGTGGATGAAAGCTCTAATATATGATATATGATTTATAATAACATGTAACATACTAATAAATATCTGTAAATATAAAACCATCCAGATATCTGAGTACCTCATTTCTTCTAATATATATATATACACACACATATATATATTTTGTTTCCTTGAGGCCTAGAATTCATACGGCTGGTCACTTGGTTTCCATGGTGTATAAGTGCCTGAGATCATAACATTTCCCCTAAATGGGACACTGGTCTGTTATAGGGTCCAAGGTCAGCAATTCTGGTGAGAGGGGATAAGTTGATACTGTCGACCCCAGTACTTGACTGGGACTTAATTTAAATCGATCATGAAGGAATGAAAGGCAATGCTGGGATTTGAACTCAGAATGTAAAGACCTGGAGGAAATGCTGCTAAGCATTTTGTCTGACATGCTAATGATTCTGCCAGATCACTTTTATATATACATCTATATCATTATATATCTATATGTATGTATGTATGTATTTGTCTGTCTGTCTATCTGTGTATCTATCTATCTGTCTGTCTGTCTGTCTGCCTGTCTGTCTGTCTATGTCTGACTGTCTGTCTGTCTGTCTATCTATCTATCTATCTATCTATCTATCTATCTATCTATCATCTTTCTACGTACGTATCTAATAGCTGATATAAATGTTTGTTGGCTGGTTAGTTGGTAGGTTCTTTCTCCAATCAAGCTTTACATCGTATAGAGAGAGGGGAGAGAGAGAGAGAGAGAGAGAGAGGGGAGAGAGAAAGAGTTGCAGGAGGAGTGTCTCATAACTTTCTGAAAATACACATATTTTTATAAAATTTATCAGTGATGGGTTTTCAGTGGAGTAGATTGTGATGATGTTAATAAAATTTAGAAAAACAACGACATATTTTCATTGCAAATATACAAATGAGAATTTTGTTTTGTTTAATCTTATTTTAAGATAATAAATATTTTTGTTCTCAGAATTAGTGTTCTTTTCATCATTTTGTATAAACACCAAGGAATATGATAAAAGTTAAATTCTAATTATTGCAAAAATATACTTCCTAAGTTACCTGTTACTCAATGGATAACACAAATGTGTTTATGTATGTATATGTGTGTGTGTATTTATATATATGTACACACACACACACATGTGTATACATATATGTATATATGTGTGTGTGTGTGTGTGTGTGTGTGTATATATATATATATATATATATATATAGTGGCTATAGGCGCAGGTGTGGCTGTGTGGTAAGAAGCTTGCTTCCCTATCACATGGATCCAGGTGGGTTCAGTCCCACTGCATGGCACCTTGGGCAAGTGTCTTCTATTATAGCCCTGAGCTGACCAAAGCCTTGTGAGTGGATTTGGTAGACAGAAGCTGAAAGAAGCCTGTCATATATATATATATATATGTATGTATTTGTGTGTCTGTGTTTGTTCCTCCACCATCACTTGACAACTGATGCTGGTGTGTTTACGTCTCTGTAACAATGCTTTAGCAAAAGAGACTGATAGAATAAGTACTAGGCTTCGCCCTTGTGTTTCATCTTCCAAAGACAGGAACATGCATATATATGACACAGGAACATATTTATATATGTGCATACTTTCATACATAGATATACATATCATCATAATTCATAATGGTGATGCTTGTGTGCATGTGTGTGTATATATATATATATATATAAATACAGATATGCATACATACGCATACAAACACACTCACACACTTACACATACACTCACATACACACATCTGTGTGTGTATATATATACATACACACACACATATATACATACACACACACATATATACATACACACACACATGCACATATATGTATACCCAGGTCATGCACTGATTTAGGTTCTGGGATTGTAACCCCCACTCTCCTCCAGCCAGTGTATCCTGTAAGTTTTCGCTCAGTTTTGGGTGGTGGTAGCACAGGGATTGGAATTACCCAACATTAAACTGCATATTATTGTCCTTAGCCTATCTGTAATTTGTGTCCAAGTCCTGCTGCAGGTTTGCAATATCACTAGGGTTTAGTATTTTCTGTGAGACTGTTGTATTTTCTGTGAGACCTTGCATAGCTAGCAAGGGTGGCTATCTGGTCATCTAAGGGCATTTCTGAGAGGCCCACTATGAAAAGCAGTGGTCCCAAGACAGTGCCCTGTGGAATGCCATTCACTATTTGTGTTTCCTTTGAGGTGGCTCCATTGGCCACTACTGCATGACTTCTGTCTTTCAGAAAGTCATGTAACCACTCTCCAAGTTTTCCAGTTTTATCAAAATCGTGCAGTTTGTGGCATATCATACCATGATCACCTTTATCAAAAGCTTTTGTAAAGTCAAGGTATATGTCGTCCACATTTGAGTTTTCGAGTAACTGCTTCAACATCCAGTCATAGTGCTGTAGGAGCTGTGTCAGGCAGCTCCTACCTGGTTGAAAACCATGCTTTATATCAATCATCAAGTCATTTTCATTAAGGAATTTGATTAGTTTCCGTCTGACTATTCGTTCCATGACTTTGCTGATGTGTGAAGTCAGAGAGGTAAGCCTATAATTTTTGGCATCTGTTCTGCTTCCTCCTTTATGGATTGGGCATATTATTCCCTCCTTCAGTTTGCTTGGCAGCTTGCCATTTGTAAGAAAACTCTGGAAGAGAATCTGTAGTGGTTTCACCAGGGTATGTTTGCACAATTAGAGGAGGGTTGCTGGGAAACCAAATCAAAAATAAAGAACCTGCCTAAGGGACATAATTTTTATAGGATTATTATATTTCTTCATTGTATTTCAAAATATGTTGGAGCACTCTTCTATAGGTATGCCATATGTGTAATATAACAACACAGATAATAACGTGTGTGTGGGGAAGGTGTATAACTGTAATATGTTCCATTATTTCGTATTGCAAAAAGTATTACTTAATAAGTATTATTTTACATTCATTCTATATTTATATCGGTAGAAGATCAGTTTTCTTTTTTCATTGCCTACCTTCACAATAGAAACCATAGATCACTTTTATTTTACTCCCTGCATACCTTCAGAATAGAAACCGTAACTTAGATTTCACTCCAGTATTTTTCCTTTGTATATTTTTCATATGCCACATCAGAATTTATGAGGTCAGCTATCATTTTCCTATTTCACTTCAGTATGTTTGTACAACTTTTCATTTGAAAATACCCATTTTCTCTAAACATAGGAAGAAACAAATTTGGTGGGGCACTCTTCTGTAGGCATGCCATATGTTTAATATAACGACAGATGCATAATAACGTGTGTGTGTGTGTGTGTGTGTGTGTATATAACTGTAATAACCTCTATTACTTTATATTGCTATAAGAAAAAGAGGAGCTGGCATTGAGGGTCATCCAAATATAAAATTATTTGACCCGACAATCAGAAGAGTTTACTCTGTGCATCCAAGTTACTATGGATGTTTCTTTCTGAGGCTGCTTCTTCATGAGATAAGAGGACCAGCTTCCTTCTCCTTCCTAAGAATGATTGATGGTCAAACTGTTCCTACTTATAGAGAAGCTTGTTTAGCCTTAAATTTGCTAGAAAATGGCAATCAGTGGGATAGAACAATGACTGAGGCTTCAGTGTTACACACACCTATTTCTTTGAGAGATCCTTTTACTATTCTTCTGAATTGTGAAGTAAGTAATCCATTAGCGCTGTGGAACAAATATAAGAATGATTTATCTGAAGACTACAAATATCAAGCACAATTAAGATTCCTTGAGAGGGAAATAGCATTCAACGATGACAGATATAATTCTGCATTGGTTGATATTGAAGATTACATTGTCTCAATGGGAGGGAAGGAGCTCAGTAAGTTTGGTTTATCTGAAACTCATCAAAATGAGGTGAATAATTTAATCATGGAAGCTTTGTGATAAACCTCATATGATATTGATTCATTAACTAGATTCCTTGAAGAAAATGTCCCAAAACTTCTGCCAGACCAACTTTCATATACAACAATCATTGTCAAGTGACACATAAGGGAAGAGGATTATATTTTTTAGATGCACTAGGAGGATCTGCAGTTCATATTGGATTGGCTATCTACGTGTATATATATATATATATAATATATATATATATATATATTATATATATATATATATATATATATATATATATATATATATATATATATAATATCTGTCTGTGTATATTTATATATATGGCCAGATATGTCTTTGTTATATACTCACAGTATACTGCCAATGAACAACTGTGAGTTGCTTAAACATGCTGTATGCTTAATACTAAACATCCAGCCAATCCTGGCACCGGACATGTTGATACACCCAGATTCTAACGAATCCTGCAACTGATATATATATACATACATCTATATATTAATATTATTTTCAGTGTTATGTATTTCTATGTATATGTGTGTGTGCATGTGTGTGTGTACATATATGTATATATGTAATATATATGTCTGTGAATGTGCACTCACTCCTACACACACACATATGTATATCTGAGAAATATCTTATCTATACACACCCTTTTGGGGCATTTTTTTTCATTACACATAATTGGCAACATTACTGATGAATCATTATTCTCATTCTATGACACATGGATCTCTTTTGTGAGAGAACAATTTCTAAACAAACATTGACTTACAAGAAACATAACTTCTGCAAGGGGTTTGAGTCATATTATGGATGAGATGGTAAATTCTACAACTGGAAGCTGATATTAGAATTACTGTGTTGAATATGCATATAACATAGGTCCAGACGTGGCTGTGTGGTTAAGAAATTTGCTTCTCCATATGTGGTCTTGAGTTCAATCCCACTATGCAGCACGTTGGGCAAGCATCTTCAACTATAGCTTCAGGCCACCCAGAGCCTTGTTTGTAAATTTGGCTAATGGAAACTAAAAAAGCTCGTCGTATATAACTGTGCATATGTGTGTGTGTGTGTATATATATATGTATACACACACATACACACACGTGCATACACACAAGGAGTGCGATGGGTAAATTGTTGCCATTTTATATCTTTAATTTTGCACATACATATTGTTTGGTTTTGATTTTGTTGACTACACAGTATCGTAGGGTAAGTTGAGCACCGTCTGTGAGAAAAACAGCACCACGATGCAATTTACTCTACCAGAAATTTGGAAATGACTTGCTGTGCTGCTTGGCATTTGCACTGGAAGCTCCAATACAAACATTTCACAGTGTTTGAGTGTCAATCTGAGGACATGGACTGAGAGTGATAAAAATCAAATATCCAGTCAACATCATGGTGTTGAGAGTGACCACTAGTGATGGCAACATTATGCCTCCATTCATCTTCCGACACGGCCTCACACACAACACAGAGGCCTACATCAAGTGTCTAGAGGCAATAGTGCTGCCCTGGGTCAAGAGGGTGGCTGGTGGAAGACCCTGTGTCTGGCAATGGGACTCTGCACTATACCACACAAACAGGAGAACCCAATCATGGCTCTCAGACAATTTCTGTGACAACATCACCCCTAACATCTGGCCACCTAACTCCCCAGACTGCTATCCCCTTGATTAGTATATGTGGGGTGCAGTTAAATGAGAGATCAACAGAACTCCTTGTAATACTAAAGATGAACTGAAGGCAAGGATTATGGCAGCATTCACCAACTTAAACAAGGAGACCATCCAGAAGAGTTGCAGGAGATTCTGAATCTGTCTGAAGGCCATGGTTGAAGCCAATGGTGATTTTATTGAATAAATTTACTGTTTAGTATTTCAAGATATTTTTATGTAATTTTGGTAAATATAAACGATCATGATGATATCTGTTAAAATGGGATGTCAGTGTTATTTTCATTTTTGCGTAATTTAGATGACAGTTTATTCACCACACTCTGTATATATGTATATTCAGAAGATACAGGTTCACACCCCATGGCTACCTTTGACTTTTTCTATCCAAAGGGTTTTTAACCCAATATTTACATGCTGTTATTTATAGCATTATCAAAAACTATAAATATCAGCTAGCAGAACCATTTGCAAGCTGGGCAAAATACTTAGCAGCATTTATCTGTCTTTACATTTTAAGTTCAAATTCCACCAAGGTCAACTTTGCCTTTCATCCTTTTGAGGTTGATAAAATAAGTATCAGTCAAGTACTGGGGTCAATGTATTCAATTTACCGCTCCCCTTAAAAACTACAGGCCCTGTGCCAAAATTTGAAACTCACCCATGGAAGGTGGATGTCAAATGATGATGATGATTACGATGATTATTTATTGTTTTAAGGCAGTGAGCTGGCAGAATTGTTAGCATGCTGGACAAAATGCCACTGTACCTTCTGTCTCTATGTTCTGAGTTCAAATTCCACCAAGGTTGACTTTGCCCTTCAACCTCTTGGTGTTCATAAAATAAATATAAGTCAAGTATTGGGTCAATGTAATTGACTTTCCCCTTCCCTTAAAAGCTGCTAGCCCTGTGCTAAAATTTGAAACCATTATGTTTAAAAAGTGGTCAGCTGACAAACTGGCAGAATTGCTAGCATGCCACACAAAATACTTAATGGCATTTTGTCCATCTTTCCATTCATCATCATCATCGTTTAACGGCTGCTTTCCATGCTAGCATGGGTTGGATGGTTCGACTGGGGTCTGGGAAGCCAGGAGGCTGCACCAGGTCCAGTCTGATCTAGCAGTGTTTCTACAGCTGGATGCCCTTCCTAACGCCAACCACTCCGTGAGTGTAGTGGGTGCTTTTTATGTGCCAGGCGAGGCTGGCAACGGCCACGATAGGTTGGTGCATTTACGTGCCATCGGCACAGAGGCCAGTCAAGGCGGCGCTGGCAACGACCACATTCGGATGGTTCTTTTATGTGCCACCTGCACTGGTATCACAACTGCAATTTCCATTGATTTTTTATCGATTTCGATTTCACTTGCCTCAACAGGTCTTTGTAAGCAGAGTTCTGATTTCAAATTCCATTGAGGTTACCATTACAAGGTTAATGAAATAAATACCATAATCGACTAGCCCATCCCCATCTCCTCAAATTTTCAGACCCTGTGCCTATAGTAGAAGGGATTATTTATATCTTAATGCACTTTGAATTTCACAGTTGAAAACGAAATATTTATTACAAATAAATTTTATCTTATTTAGTAACATGATTGTTTTCAGATATTACTGAGGTATTAGAAACCAAGTTAGCTGGTATAATTTTGATAGATTTCCATAGATAAGATTAAAATCTGTATTGAAAACTGAGTTGAATGTATGTCAAATATAGATTTTTGGAATAAAGTGTCAAAATTCAACCAAATATATATCACACCTTTTGAAGAATTGTGCGTTAGAGTTTAAGACCTGTAACATCTGTAATATTGGTAGAAATTAATTGAATTGCTTTTAGATGTATAGGTATATAAAAGTAATTATTATGAAAACAGTATAAAATGTAAGTTGATTTATTTTGAGTAGGTAAGATTTTGTATGGAAGAAGACTACAACCTATTGGAAGAATTCCCAGTATATTACCCTCTCTCTCTCTCTCTCTCTCTCTCTCTCTCTTTTACTCTTTTACTTGTTTCAGTCAGTTGACTGCAGCCATGCTGGAGCACCACTTTTAGTTGAGCAAATCGATCCCAGGACTTATTCTTTGTAAGCCTAGTACTTATCATATTGGTCACTTTTGCCAAACTGCAAATTACGGGGACGTAAACACACCAGCATCGGTTGTCAAGCGATGTTGGGGGACAAACACAGACACACAAACACACATACACATATGTGTGATGGGCTTCTTTCAGTTTCCGTCTACCAGATCCACTCACAACGCTTTGGTCGGTCCAAGGCTATAGTAGAAGACACTTGCCCAAGGTGACACGCAGTGGGACTGAACCTGGAACCATGTGGTTGGTAAGCGAGCTACTCACCACACAGCCACTCCTGCACCTATACTAGTATGTATTTTTATCAATACAGAAGGGTTGAAAAATAAATTCAGTCAGGCATATCTGTGGGTGAAGGCATGTCTGTTTGGTTAAAAAGTTTGAGTTCAGTCCCACTGCATGTCATCTTGGGCAACTGTTTTCTATTATAGTCCTGAGCTGACCAATGCTTTTGTGATTGAATTTGGTAGATGGAAGCTGTGTGGAAAGTCATTGTGTGAGTGTGTGTGTGTGTGTGTGTGTGTATGTATATGGGTATGTGGGAGTGGTTGTGTAGTAAGAAGTTTACTTCCCAACCACATGGTTTTGGGTTCATTCCCACTGTGTGACACCTTGGGCAAGTGTTTTCTACTGTAGCGTCCGAATATGAAGCCATATGAATATGAATAGATATGGTAGATAGAAACTGAAAGAAGGCCATCATATATGTGTGTGGGTCTCTATTTTGTCCCTATTACTGCTTGACAACCAGTGTAAGTGTGTTTCTGTCCCTGTAACTTAGTGGTTCAGCAAAGGAGACCAATAGAATAAATATGAGTCTTAAAAAAAAAGAAAAATACTGGGGGTTGATTCATTCAACAAATATTATTATTCAAGGCAGTGCCCCAACATGGCCATAGTCCAACTACTGAAACAGGCCAAATATGAAAAAAAAAAACTATAAAAAATTATTTGAGTACGAAAATTTCTTATCAGAAATGCTACAATCTAGTGAATGGATCCCAGTATATAACTGGTACTTATCTTGTCAATGCAAAATGGTTGCAGAACAAAGTAAATCTAATTTCTTTTCACCATAAACCGAAAAAAATGATTTATATTTCTGTATTTTTAATTCCAGTAAAATACCTTCTAAAAGAATGGGATTATTATGTCAAGAATGGTTTTCAAATCAGAAACTGTTTGAATTATTAGATATGAAGAAAGTAAAGCTACAAATCTGTGGTATTATCTAAAAAAAAGAAAAATGTAGGACAATATGTAATATATATTCTTAGTCACAGAAAACTTGATGAAAGTGCAATTACAGAGTAGAATTTTGAAAAATGAATACCGATGTTCAGCAAGTCTGTGTTGAGTTTGTGAAATAAATTTGATTGTGCTAAAATTTCATTTGAAGAAAAATGAAATTTTCATTCTCTCAATTTTTTAGGTAAGTTAAACTGTATGAGATTATACATGTATAAGTGTATATGCATATGTATAAATATATATATATATATATATATATATATATATCTGTGTGTGTGTGTATATATATATATGTATATATATATATATATATTATATATATATATATCTATATATATATATATATATATATATATATATATATGTATGTATATATATATATGTATGTATATATATATGTGATTATGTACACAGACACACACATACATATAATGTAGGTAGGTAGGGTAAAATCTCAGCCGTTTCCTCTTGAAGCATATCTGCTTATTCCATTATTACAGTCCAATATGTAGATTCCGTTTGTTACTGTATATCTGCCAAGTAGATGCTAAAGTAGAAAATTCTGGAAATATTGTTTGCAGAGTTATTGTGCAACGGAACAGGAAGTTTAAAAATTAATTTTTATTATTGAAACGTAGTTAACATGTAATCATCAACATCATTATCATCATCATCATCATTGTGATCATCATTTAACATCCGTTGTCCATGCTGGCATGGGTTGGACGGTTTGACCAGGGCTGGCAAGCTAGAAGGCTGCACCAGACTCCAGTCTCATTTCTATGCATGGTTTCTACGGCTGGATGCTCTTCCTAATACCAACCACTCCGAGAGTATAATGGGTGCTTTTATGTGCCACCGGCATGGGTGCCATTTGCATGATGCCAGTATCTGCCACGACTATGATTTTACTGTTCTTCTTCTCAAGCATAGCATAATGCCAAAGGTCTCAGTCATCTGTCATTACCTCCGTAAAACTCTGTAATTTCTATATTATTTATTTATATATATATGTGTGTGTGTATGTGTATGTATATATATACCAGAGTAAGCACATAAATGTAAAATAAGGTGGAAAAATAGTACTCGAATACCAGAGGTAGAGTAATATGCTTTATTAAAAGCACCTAAATATCACTAAATCTGTTACTCAGGGGTTTCATGTTCCTGTTCATCAGACATATGAAAATGGACTACAAATCAGATGAAAGGAAAACAGGACATCAGAGGAATTAAATGTGGAATAAAAATTTGTCAATAATCTATTTATCTTTCCAATGAACGGGAATGTGAAACTCTGAGTAACAGTTTTTGTGATATTTTTGTTGCTTTTTAATAAAGCGTATATATAGTATATATATATATATTATATATATATATATATATAATATATATATATATATATATGTATGTATATATATATGTATGTATATATATGTGATTATGTACACAGACACACACATACATATAATGTAGGTAGGTAGGGTAAAATCTCAGCCGTTTCCTCTTGAAGCATATCTGCTTATTCCATTATTACAGTCCAATATGTAGATTCCGTTTGTTACTGTATATCTGCCAAGTAGATGCTAAAGTAGAAAATTCTGGAAATATTGTTTGCAGAGTTATTGTGCAACGGAACAGGAAGTTTAAAAATTAATTTTTATTATTGAAACGTAGTTAACATGTAATCATCAACATCATTATCATCATCATCATCATTGTGATCATCATTTAACATCCGTTGTCCATGCTGGCATGGGTTGGACGGTTTGACCAGGGCTGGCAAGCTAGAAGGCTGCACCAGACTCCAGTCTCATTTCTATGCATGGTTTCTACGCTGGATGCTCTTCCTAATACAACCACTCGAGAGTATAATGGGTGCTTTTATGTGCCACGGCATGGGTGCCATTTGCATGATGCCAGTATCTGCCACGACTATGATTTTACTGTTCTTCTTCTCAAGCATAGCATAATGCCAAAGGTCTCAGTCATCTGTCATTACCTCCGTAAAACTCTGTAATTTCTATATTATTTATTTATATATATATGTGTGTGTGTATGTGTATGTATATATATATACCAGAGTAAGCACATAAATGTAAAATAAGGTGGAAAAATAGTACTCGAATACCAGAGGTAGAGTAATATGCTTTATTAAAAAGCAACCTAAATATCACTAAATCTGTTACTCAGGGGTTTCATGTTCCTGTTCATCAGACATATGAAAATGGACTACAAATCAGATGAAAGGAAAACAGGACATCAGAGGAATTAAATGTGGAATAAAAATTTGTCAATAATCTATTTATCTTTCCAATGAACGGGAATGTGAAACTCTGAGTAACAGTTTTTGTGATATTTTTGTTGCTTTTTAATAAAGCGTATATATATGTATATATATATATATATACAGAGAGAGGGAGAGAGAGAGAGAGAGAGAGAGAGAGGCATAGGCGTGGCTGTGTGGTAAGAAACTTGCTTCCCAACCACATGATTCCAGGTTCAGTCCCACTGCGTGGCATCTTGGGCAAGTGTCTTCTATAGCTTCAGGCCAACCAAAGCTTTGTGAGTGAATTTCGTCGATGGAAACTGAAAGAAACCTGTCATATATGTGTATGTGTGTGTTTGTGTGTGTCTTTGTGACTGTATTTGCCCCTCCCCCACTGTCACTGCTTGACAACTGGTATTGGTGTTTACATCCCCGTAACTTAGTGGTTCAGCAAAAAGAGTCTGATGGAATAAGTACTAGGCTTTAAAAAAGAAGTCCTGGGGTCAATTTGTTCGACTAAAACTCTTTGAGGTGGTACTCCAGCTTGGCCGCAGTCTAATGACTGAAACAAGTTATAGATTAAAAGAATATATATATAAGCACATATATTTTTGTTGAGTGGCAAAAGCAGTATTAGTTCAAAATAACAATCTGTGCATCATACTTAAAACAGATACATCATTGAAAACCTGATAAATTGAAGTATTTTTCTCAAGATGGCATTTCTTATTGAAGTATAGTGTTAAAAACCACAGAAATAGCTCATATTTTTCTGTGATAGTTGTAAAGAAGTGTTTAGCAATTTGGATACGTTAAATGAATTCTTTCAAATGCTTGCATGTCTCTATAGAAATGGTTGGTGATTTCTCTTACACCTTGGTGAGCTGGTTGGCAGTATTAGTGAGAACTCTGAAAGTATAGTAACATGAGTGAGAGGTGAATGGATAAAGTTTAACTGGGGCTCTGCAAGAAACAATGGGATTCCCTTGCTGAGTGAAGGATAGATTACATAATGCTTGTGTCGGAAGTGTAGCAATGCTGGTTGGTAGCAAAACAGGGCCTTTGAATGAGGAGAGTATATGAAGAGCAGAAGGAAATGTGCAGATGCACCATTGGATGTGTAATGTTAGCATGCATAAGAAAACGGACTACAAATCTGCTGAAAGAAAATAGGACCATCAGAGGAATTAAATGTGGAATAGAAATTTGTCAATGTTCTGTTTATCTTTTGGTTGACATTCTTTTATAGATGGTATTTTAGCTTTATCTTTTACACGTTTTAGTCATTAGACTTGTGCCATGCTGGGGCACCACCTTGAGAAATTTTAGTCCAAGAAAACAACCCTAGTACTTATTTTTTGTTAAAGCTCGATAGTTATTCTATTGTGCTGTTTTGCTGAACTTCTAAGTTACAGGGATGTCAAGCAGTGGTAGGGGACAAACGCAGACAAAAACACAAACACACATGTATGCACACACGCGTGCGCGCGCACACACACGCAAGCACACACACACGCACATACATTGTTTAGATTTAATCTTATGTCCCTGAAGTTCATTAAATGGTTTTTAGTTGGTTTTAGCTGTGATTTCAAAACCTAATTCCTTAAAGACATTGAAGAAATCTTTTCTATATGTTTGTGTGTATATATACATATGTGTGTGTGCGTATAGATAGATAGACAGAGAGACAGACAGTCAGATAGACAGACAGACAGATAGATAGATAGATATTTATATATATATATATATAGGTATACATACATGTATATATGTATGCACATATATTATGTATATTTAATGTTCCATATGTTTCTTATTATAATCATAAGTACTTTATTTCTTTTAAAATGTTTTTAAATATGTTTTCATAACGAGGAGACCTTTTGTTGAGAATTTACTTTATTGATGTTGTCTGCCTACCTCAAATACTTACTTGTGGCACATGCCTTCTGTACATAAGCACACACACACCCCAACACCCCCACACCCCACACCCAAACCTACATCTAAATCCACACACCTCACACACACATGCATATACATAAGCACACATCTATATATATATGTATATATACATACATATTTATACATACAGACATGCACCAATATATATATATATATTTATATATAAAACATACATACATACATACATACATGCATACATAGATGCATAGATACATATATATATATATATATATAATTATTACATATATATATATATACATATATATATAATTATTTGTTGTATGCAAAAGTAAATATTTGTTTCCAAATATTTTGATAATGTTGACTTCATTGGTCCATTTTGATTGAATAAATTTTACATACAAATGAATTTTAAAAACATTTGGTTTTGAAAATAACGAGACTTTCAGAGTTTGAAAATGAAGATATAAACAATAACCTGTTTACTAATTGAAGGTATTGTCAAAATTCTCTAAAAGCCTTAATTAATTGCATTAAATTTTAGTTTTTGTACATGGAATTTCTGATTTAGTTCATCAAGTTCTTGCTTTTGTGAAATTTCCTCCAACCCAAGTTATATGAAACGACATAAAGATTTGCTAGTTTATTAGATTTCCTGTCAATCTAGTTTTCTAGATTTTCCTCTTATCTTTCCAAAGAAAATATATTCTATTGTAGCCCTAGGCCAACCAAAGCCTTGTTTGCGGATTTGGTAGATGGAAATTGAAAAAAGCCTGTTCTGTGCATGCATGCATGAATGTATGTATGTATGTATGTATGTATGTATGTATGTATGTATGTATGTATGTATGTATGTATGTATGTATGTATGTATGTATGTATGTATGTATGTCAGTATTTATGTCTGTCTGTCAGTCCATCCATATGTATGAGTGTGTGTATATGTTTGTGCATGTGTGTGTGTGTGAGAGAGAGAGAGAGAGAGAATGAGTGAGAGAGAGAGAGAATGAGTGTGTGAGAGAAAGAGAGAGAGAATGAGTGACAGAAAGAGAGAATGAGTGAGAGAGAGAGAGTTAGTGTCTTCTTACCTTGACAGTGCCTGATTGTTGTAAACAAGCATCACTGTCATCCCAAGATCCCATGACATTTTGGGTTTCCTGGATCAGGACAGACCTGAAGTCAAATAACAATAACAACAAAAACACCAATAACCAATTCTATGTTCTATGTAACTGGATGAAACATCGTCTTTGTCGTTGTCATCATCAGCATCATCATCATTTTAATGCCTACTTTTCCATGCATGCATAGGTCAGACGAGATTTGTTAAGGCAAACTTTCCACAGCTGGATGATCTCCCTGTCACAAACCCCGAGTTGTTTCCTAGTAAGGTAATTCTTCCCGATAGGTGGATAGGTTGCTAGCATGGGTTGGACGGTTTGACTGAGGGCTGGTGAAACCTCAGTCAAACTGTCCAACCCATGCTAGCATGGAAAGCGGACGTTAAACGATGATAATGATGAATAGGTTGTCCATTGATGTCCAATGATGATAAAACCCGTGTTCTCATTGATGAGAGCATATGTGACTCTGCAGTCCAAAGCTGGAAGCACACAGGTACCCATAGATGTCACAGCAGAAGTCTGTTGACCAGATTGAGGCAGATATTGTCCTGTGATGTCTTTCACTTGCAGCATCAAGACACTGTTGGCAGTCATTTTTGAAGGCAGCTGCTGCATGTGATATACCTCCATACTGATCTGTCTGCACAGAGGCTCTGAGTTCACAAGGGCTTATGCCACTCTATTAGACGTTACTTTTCAGAATGTCTTTGTACGTCAGTTTAGGTGTTCCTTGTTTGTGTGAGCCCTGCATGGGCTTGCTGAACAACAGCTGTCTGGGTACACAGTTGTCAGTCATTCTGATGACATGGCTAGCCCAGTGTAACTGTGCCTTCAGTCACGTTGACCCAATGCTTGTTGAAGACAATGTGAATAAAGGGTGAATGTCTACAGTTTCATGCTTGCACAAGTCAGACGGAATTTGTTAATAGTAGTTTTTTCAGCTGGATGCCTTTCCTATCACCAATCCTTGCCTGTTTCCAATATAGTGAATATTTACCCATGGCCAGACATGTTTCCATGAAAGATTAGAAATGAAAAATGACACTGCTTGTATGATGGTGGTACATACCCTCCCACTCACAAGCCTTGGTTGGCTGCATATTGGGACTAACTTAACCAAAAACCATGTTTTGGAAGGAAGCTTCTTAACAACATGACCATTTTTGCACCTGCCTATGATCTGATATATATATACTCTTTTACTTGTTTCAGTCATTTGACTGCGGCCATGCTGGAGCAGTGCATAACCTCTGAGAAACTGTTTTGCATGATATGTTGACATCGGAAGTGGAGCAAAACTTGCATGATATGTCACCAGCACTCTTAAACCTATCCATCAGTGACATTCTAACCATAATATAATCTTGTCCTGGTGAAGTTTTACCAGTTTTGGGTTTAGCATCTGTCGATCCTGATGACTTAAAACAAGCTACAATTTATTGCACAACACTTCTTGACCTTCCTATATTAGTTGCTATCACAGAATTTGACTTAGTCTCTTGGTGAAGGCACACAATCCTTTGTTATTCATCACAGGATACTGGTCATCTCTCACAAGCCACCGTGTAGACAGTGGAGTGTTCCAATAATGTAAGATCATATGAAGCGACTGTTAGCCCATTAACAGTCTTCTAAACAACAAATACCTCGGTTAGTTGTTCATTTTTTTCTAAGTAACCCTTAACTTTTGGCTGCTGCAGTTTATAAGATTGTTTGTTTATTTCCCCATAACTTACGAAATTTATTCCATTCACTTGAAATTTTCATGAAAGATAGATATTAGATATATATCTAAATATGTGTAAAATATAAAGTCTCAACATGTTAATCTTCTATAATAACTATTTCAATACACATGTTCTTACCGATCTTTATATGATGGCCGCCACTGTATAATATATACATAGATATCTATATCTATCTATCTATCTATATATATATATATATAGATTTGTAAATTTTAAGCTATGATGTGCTATTTCATTTAAAAAGCTAAAATCCAATACTAATGTTAGCTCTGGTTCACTGTTTTTAAGACAGAAAGGCAATAAAATCTCCACCTGGATGAAACACTAATCTTTTTAAGGTGACATTGTCGTAAAGTTTTGTACTCATTCTTGACAACTCAGTCAATTTCAAAATAGAAACCTGTCTGTTAATATTCCAATACCATATTCCTTTGGTTATTTCCTATCTTAACCATCTGAATTTTGTAAACGTTCATATTTCTGCTGCTTGATTAATTTCAAAGAGTCTGACATTAGAAATCCTTTTATCTTGAAGTATGTTATCATCATCATCATCATCATCATCGTCGTTGTTGTCATTGTTGTTGTCATCATCGTAATCATCATCATCATCACCATCGTCCTTGTCATTGTAATCACCGTTGTTGTAATCATCATCGTTGTTGTAATCATCATCGTCATCGTAATCATCATCATTGTAGTCATTGTCGTAATCATCATCATCGTCGTTGTCATAATCATCATCGTCGTCGTCATAATCATCATCGTTGTAATCATGATCATGATCATGATCATCATATAACATCAACTTTTCCATGGTAGTATGGGTCAGACAGTATTTGTTGAGATAGATTTTCTATGGCAGGATATTCTTCCTCTTGTCAGCCCACACCAGTTTCCAAGCATAGAAAATATTCCTCTGTGGCCAGACATATTTTTTGTGGATAACTGGAAGCGAAAAACATTCTCATTTACATCAAACTTATGAAAAGTTTTGAAATAATACTTCCTTGCCAACATATAGCTGAGTAGCAGAATTCGGTTAGAGCCTATTTATATTCCTCGAATGTCTCTTAAAAACATAACCATTTCGTTGGATTAATAGAATTAAGCCAACGACCACGATCACTAGAATCAGCAAGTAGCTATCTTATAAGGATTACTGGTCAGTGATCAGATACATGTATCAACATCTGTATGTACTTAAGAGGAATTGGGAAATTGGAGATCAGGCACCCAGAGTCAAGGATTATGGAGAGCTGTAAAGGGAAAGCTTTATCCAGCAGTGATAGGTGATTGATTCGGGAGTTTTGAGTTCAAATCTGGGTAAGTCAAATTTATCTTCTGTTGTTTTGTGATCAATAAAATAAATACCAATTTTTCTCATCCTCTTCCATTCCTTATACATTTTCACCCCCCTCACTCACCCACCCATTTCAACTCACCTTGTATCATGAAGAGTTACCTGGATACCTCATCGCCAATATTTAGTTATTTATAGCTCCTACTGATCATTCTCACCTCTCTTCTAAATGTGAGCAGCCATGCAACTCCTCTACTAGAACATGCTATTTCCTTACCTTTCTCTCATACTTTGACCCCGCATCTCCTTAGCAAAAATCTGACCCCATTCCCATGGCATTTGTAGTCTTGCAAACTGTAGGCCAACCTCAACTATGCTGTTGGCATGAAAGAAAAGAGAAAAGCACCTAATACATGCTGTAATGTGCTTGGCATTTGGAAGGGCATCAAGCTGTAGAAGCCATGTCAAAGAAGACATCGGAGTATGATGCAGTGCTAGGGCCTGCTGGATCTTGTCAAACCATCCCAACTCATGTCTGCAAAGAATATGGATGTTAAATGACGATGTCTCAATGAAATCTACCATTCTCTTATAAATATTGATTTTGTGCTAAATAAAAGAAGAAAAACATCATTTAATCGGTGTTTTTGCTCTTTAAACTGTAAGATACATATGGTGTCTATTTACAGTTTGGTAGATTAAACTAATGAGTGTTAAGAGTATTAACCATACTCACAGTTTAGTGTTGTTGTTGTTGGTGATGGCAAATATGGAACAACCGTTCAGCCAGTAGTCTGGCTATATTGATTTAGCCAAGTGCTGCAAATGTCGTGTTGCTAGTAGACCAATAATAAGCATAGTTAAAACTTTTAACTATAAATTAGACATGGATAGAGTACCACTCACTTCCAGAATCGTTGCACAACCAGACAGTTTCCTGTGTGATGGAAGTAGCTGTTAGAAATCTATTCACATTTTTCAAAGACTGCATCCTGTTATTGTTGGAATAATCTCAGAATGTCTTCTATTATAATTAAAATTTCTGTCAGGTTTTAACATTTTGAGCCAAACAAATGGTTGTTGAATATTTGCACAAATGTCATGGATAATGAATGAAATATATCATGTGGAAAATTTTGACCTCTTACATTCAAGAACCAATAAGAATTCAGAAACTGTGCTACCATTTTTTATTTTTTTGTGTTATTTCTCTCCTACAAATTACTCTCCTTATATAATAAAACAAAAAAAAAAAAACCCAAAAAATCCAAGTCACTTGACCTTATTGTGGATGATAAAAATGATGGTGATCATAGTTAAGTATAATGGTTATTTAAACATTTATTTGCTGTTGCTGTTACCAGCCTTGGGATATTGTAATGTAGGTGTGCATGTGCGTTATTCAGTTTTATTTCAAGATTTCTTGCCAATAGAGAAAGAACTGGTTCCTAACCTAGATCCAAGACTCCTCCAGTGGAATTACAACAACACCAACAGGGTATTATTTGTGTATGTTTGTTTGTATGTGTGCAGTATTTGGAGTCAGTGCATGTGCAGATTTGTATGTTTTGTTTTAAGTATGTATCCTCATGCATATAGTTACACATCTAGACGTGCACATATACACTTAAATGCTAAACTTCTGGAAAGTTTTACAAATATTTACAGTGCCATTGATGGCTTCAAGCTGCAATTTTTGAATTAGCTTTCTCCTTTCTGGTTTTGCCTAATTTCTCAAGATTGGTGGTTAGGCAGTTTGTTGCATATCCCAGTGCTCTAATAATTACAAGTATAAGCCTGAACTTATATTCTGGGTAGAGTGACTGTAAATTTTTCTGTCTGTCTGTCTGTCTGTCTGTCTGTCTGTCTGTCTGTATGTCTGTATGTATGTATGTATGTATGTATGTATGTATGATGTATGTATGTATGTATGTATGATGTATGTATGTATAAATGAATAAATGCATGCATCATTTAGAGAGTGGTGTGTTAGGTTATTATCACTTTAAAAAAATAGCTTCAGTCATGGGTATCACTTGATTTTTAACATTTCTGTTATATATATCATTAAATACATATACTAATGTATATGCTTCGTGTATTTTCTGCTGGCTGCAATGGTGTATCAGAGTATATATACGTGTGTGTGTGTATACAGGTACAATAGATATGTATGCTTGTATGTATCCATGTATGGGTATGATATATATATATGTATGCATGTCCAAACGTATATTATAAAATACTGAAGTTTAGTGTAGTATAATGCAATATAGTAGAAAGAAGTTAGCATTGTTATTGTTTATTAGTGCCCCAACCCTGATTGAGAATACTTATAGTCAAAGACATTTTAGCCACAACTATCCTGTCCTGTTTTATTCTTCTTAGATGTAGTGTATCTAAGACTGCACTATCTATCACATTCTTTGATTTTTTACAGATTGTTCAATATAATTTGAGTGAGATTTGGCTCCCATTTCTAGTAAATTAAGCAAACATGTAATAACTTCTTCATTCCCTCAAAAAATATAATGCTGTGCAGTAATGTGTGCAGTGTAGTGTAATGTAGCAGAGTTAGTATGTGCATTACTGGTTTCTGTTGTGTATTGGCTAGAGTTATGGACCCTTGAATATTATTGTTGTGTTTGGAGTAGTTCTTATATTTTCATGATTCAAGTGGATGCATGATTACCCCTTTTGTATTTAAGCCGACCATATCCGGCCTAAATATTTTTACTGTTTTATGTCCAAACTGGCCAGATCCTGCCTCTCACACCTGCCATACAATGTCATTCTAAAACAAACAGTCACATCATTTAAATCTTGAAGCTACAAGATAATACATGAGTGATTCCAAGTAATGTAAATAATAAACATTACATTTGACAAAATAAGGTGGCGGGCTGGAAGAAACATTAGCACGCTGGGCGAAATGCTGTCTTTACATTCTGAGTTCAAATCCCACCGAGGTCAGCTTTGCCTTTTATCCTTTTGAGGTTGATAAATTAAGTACCATTTGCGTACTGGGGTTGATCTAATCAACTTCCCCCAAAATTTTTGGCCTTGTGCCTTGAGTAGAAAAGATTACATTTGAACAGAATAATCTGAATACTAAAGGCTTAAGCAAGAAGACCATAAATTATTTCAGTATCAACTGTGTGAAAGAAGGTGGTGAGCTGGACAAAGTGCTTAGTGGCATTTCATTTGTCTTCATATTCTGGGTTCAAATTACGCCGAGGTCTACTTTGACTGTCATCCTTTCGGGGTCGATAAAATAGGTACCAGTTGAACACTGGGGGTCGATGTAATCGACTCATCCCCTCCCCCAAAATTGCTGCCCTTATGGCAAAATTTTAAACCAAACAAGGGTATTTTATCTTTTACTTGTTTCAGTCATTAGACTGAGGCCATACTGGGACACCACCCCGAAGAACTTTAGTTGAATGAATTGACCCTGGTAGTTACTTTTTTTTTTTTAAGGCTGATACTTATTCTGTCGCTTTTACTAAAATGCTAAGTTACAGGAATGTAAACACACCAACACTGGTTGTTAAGCCATGGTGGGAGACAAAGACAGATGCACCCCCCCCCATATATATGTGTGTGTGTGTGTGTGTGTGTGTGGAGGTGCGTGGTTTAGTGGTTAGGGTGTCAGCATCATGATCGTAAGATTGTGGTTTCGATTCCTGGACTGGGCGATGCATTGTGTTCTTGAGCAAAACACTTCATTTCACGTTGCTCCAGTTCACTCAGCTGGCAAAAATCATTAACGCTGTGATGGACTGGTGTCTTATCCAGCTGGGGAACACATACGCCATAGAAACTGGGAAACCGGGCCCATGAGCCTGGCTAGGTTTTAAAAGGGCACATTTATTTTATTATATATATATATATATATATATATAATATATATATATATATATATATATATTATGATGGGCTACTTTCAGTTTCTGTGTACTGAATCTACTCACAAGGCTTCGGTTGGTCTGAGTCTATAATGAAAGACACTTGCCCAAGGTGCCATACAGTAGGACAGAACTCAGAACCACGTGGTTGAGAAGCAATCTTCTTACCAAGCTGCTAGATATTTTAAAGTGGATTTATAGGAGAAATATATTTAAATATAATACTGCAACATTAAACTCGAATAAAGTATGAAACCATAACTTTATCATATATAAACTACATTATAACAGTACCATATTTCAGTTTTATCTTCTTTCATATCAACCGTATAGTTGCATATATTTTGATTGAGACAACTGCTGTACACGATATAAAACTCAAACTTTTAAGCTATGATAAGTTTGTGTAACTACAATTAGCCATCAGAGCAATGCACCAATGCTGTGGTTTTGTTGTCATCCACTCATTGCAAATTAACTGATAGCCAGATGAAAGTTTACCATTCCTTTCATCTTTCTTGGAGAATTTTCATTTAGATAATTAAGAAATGTTTCTTAGAGGCAACACAGTTATTAAATAATGTAAGACATGTATGAGGTGTGGCAGGAGAAGAAGATATGAGGTTTGATGGAGAAGGAGATATAATGAGACCTCTCCATATAGTTTGTCTTTTATCTTTTATTTCTTTCAGTCTGTAGACTGTGGCCAGGTTGTGGCACCACCTTGAAGAATTTTAATCAAATGAATTTTTAGGCCTGGTACTTTATTCTATCAGCTTCTATTGCTTAGTTGCTTATGTTGTGGGGATGTAAACACACTAACAATGGTTCTCAAGCAGTGGTCATAGGCAAACACACTCACAGACACACACACACATAGATACACACACACACACACACACACACACACACACACACACACACACACACACACACACACACACACACACCACCAAGATATTAAACTACCAACTTCAAGTCTATGTATTCAAATCTTTTGCTTGTATTTCCTGGTGTTATTGCACACATTGTTTATTCTGTGTTTCAATTCATTTAGCTCTTGGGAATAAGTTTCATATCATATGAGAATGCTACTAGCAATAAACTAGCATCCTATCCAGGTAGAGATTTATCATTCATCCACCTCATGTTATGAAACCAGAACTAAGCTTTGATTCTCATGGTGCCTCTTATGGATTGTTTGTTCCTTCTTGAGCCATGCCTGGCTCATAAGGGCCAGTTTCCCGGTTTCCTCGGTGTATAGGTTCCCCACCTGGACGGGACGCCGGTCCGTTGCAGGTGAGCTGCAAGATGTAGGAGGAAAGGGTGAGAGAAAGTTGTGGCAAAAGAGTCAGCAGAAGTTCGCCATTACTTTCTGCCAGAGTCACGTGAAGCTTAGGTTTTTCGCTCATAAACACACACATCGCCCGGTCTGAGATTCGAACCCGCGAGTTCACTGCTCTAACCACTAGGCCATGTGCCTCCACCTCTTATGGATTAGAAGACAATTACTTGCAATAAGTCATCATTCTCTCCAGAGTCTTTTTTCATTCATATGCATGATGCTATTTATGGTAGTCAGAACTGAATATGGGCTTTTTTGATTTGTGTGATTCAGAAATTGTCAGCATTTAGCTCTAATAAGAGTTTAGACCTTCCTTCTGGCCCTACATGGTGGTACACACAACTTGAATATTATTGTTGTAAACAACTTCTATTGCAGATAGATACAGAAGTGAACTATGACAGCTCTGCAATGTTGTAGCCAATTAAAAAAAAAATTCTTCCCAATATAAAGCTGAAGTTGTCTGTGTATGGCAGGTTTGGTAGCCTCCAAATAACACTATCTCCTCCGAGACCCTGCAGCGCAAGTTGACCAAAATTGAGAGTATGATAGAAGAAGGCTTGTTCTTCCTTCCGTAGAAGAAAAAATTGAAATTGGACCATGTTAACACCAAAAATTATTTACATCAAAAAGGTGCTTTTTTTCTATGAAAATCCCCATTTTTTATGATTTTTTGACTGCTGTGTCACCATTTTTCAGTGTATTTCAACCAGAAAAATGTTCACTTAAAGAGAATAACAAGCTACATAACGCAAAATTTTTACTTTTCAAAAATTCCAATTCTAAAGGGTCAAAACAAACCCGAGCAACGCCAGGCGATACTGCTAGTAATAGGATAAATATCTTGTTTAGTGTTTAGTTGGGAAGATCTGCAAATTACTACAAGGAAGAGCTTGTTGGCAGAGGTAAGATGGCAATATGAATAACATATCGAATAATACTTTATTGCTCATAGGTTAAAGTTCAAAGCTGCTACTGCTGCTGCTGCTGAAAGCATTTCAGTGTGTTTCTGGGTTAAACACTTTATTCTGCATTGTTTCAGTAACAGATACCTGATCATCTGGTAATATTACCTGTCATAAACCTCTGTCCTATACACAGAAGAATTTAGTTATCATGTAACCGGAACCAAATACCGGCTCTTAGGAAGCATGTACATTTTACATCTACGTACTGCTTGGATTGATTCCAATATTTCTATTAAAGTAGAGATTACTTTAAGCTTTCAACACTGTAACTTAATCCAATACGTCCTTATTAGATGTTTGTTTTGTTTGCTTTTGTAGGAGTTTATGTCTGGTTCCACACAATTCTAGATAGAAATGAAACAGCATAGCATGATGGATTTGGCAGTTGTACTGCAACCATAAATATTTTTGAGATCACATCAACAGCAAATGGTTTCTTGTATGGATCTGGATAGGCTACATAATTCTATATTAGGAAAAATATGTACAATAAAGAGAGTCAAAACTATTGAAAAGGTTGGAAGACGCAATGAAAATTTTAGGAAAATAAAAATAAGAAAAAATTGGAAATTTTACCGGTGAGTGTGTTAAATAATAAGGCACAAAAATAAAATGACTCTCCCCAGACACAACAGAATGTACAAGAAAGATTCTCTAGAAATATTACCTGAGACAGACT
>NC_043005.1:75582722-75655222 GCF_006345805.1 Octopus sinensis
GCAATACAGTGTTTCTTGATGATCCATTCTGGTTAAGCATCCAAATATACTTGGAAACATCCAATGCAGGTTCCTAAGCAACCATAATGGTGAAAAATATGTAAGAACTTATAATATAGACTTGTGTTTATCATAATTTCTCCTGCACATGCATGCACGCACACACATACATATCTATATATATACATACTTATATATATATATATATATATATATACACACACACATACACACATTATATATATATATATATATATAAAACCAAGAAAGAGAGAACAAAGTTTGAAGGTCAGTGTTCATATTCACTCAATATATTTCAAAACATCAGAATACTCCATAACATACATAGGTGCATTCATATACACAAGATATAATATAGAAATTTATAGATATATAAATATATAAATACATAAATGTACTTGCGAGGTTGTATGTCCTTATTAAAATCAATGAGGATATTAAAATATGAGGATGATGAATGTGTGTGTGTGTTATATATATAATTATAATATATATATATATATATATATATATATATTATTAATATATATATATATTATATATACACACAACACACACACAACATGTATACACAGAGAAAGTTAATATAAGTCCTTATGTAATTCCAAGTTTAAAATCTCTCTTTCTGTATATGTTAGAAAATTCATCTGTTGAGAACATTTAGAAACGCCGTGCATCAATTTCTATCACCATCAAATCAAAACCGTATATCATCTGTCCTTATTAATTAAAAAAAAAAATTAAATAATTGCTTCAACTTTATTATATGAGGAGGTGTACCTACTGCTGTTTATTGAACTAAAATGTGTT
Source organism: Octopus sinensis (assembly GCF_006345805.1). Taxonomy (NCBI): domain Eukaryota; kingdom Metazoa; phylum Mollusca; class Cephalopoda; order Octopoda; family Octopodidae; genus Octopus; species Octopus sinensis. Next base: position 75,583,554 of record NC_043005.1, read on the forward strand.
CTATAGATGACTTGCAGGCTAAAATAATTAATTTGATCCAGGGTGTAACTGGAACTCAGCTGCAAAATATATTTCTAGAATTATGAAATTGCATCATAGTTTCTATACATAATGATAGAAGAGTTGTTGAAATCTTAAGAATAAATCTCTTTAAAATATAATAAAAGTTTTTTCAGTTATCCTTGTCAAAAATTAATTCTACCATATATGGAACTAAAGTTATATAAATTTAAACTTGCACAAACACTTTATAATAACCTTCTGTATGCATATTTTATTACGAGTGGATCTAAGAATAAATTGTTTACTCACTCATGTTAATAGATTTTTTAGGGTGCAGATATGTTTGTGTGGTTAAGAAGCTTATTTTGCTATCACATAGTTTCAGGTTCAGTCCCACAGTGCAGCACCTTGGGCAAATGTCTTCTTTAATAGCCCCAGGTCGACCAATGTCTTGTGAGTGAATTTGGCAGATGGAAAATGTGTGGGAGCCCATCACATATATATATATATATATAGGGAGAGTTTACGAAAAAAACACATGACGAAGACAGGTGGTGTACAAAACAAACAGATGTATTAGTATAATGCTCAGGAATAGAAAAAGTCTTTTACGTTTCGAGCCTACGCTCTTCTACAGAAAGGGACACAAAAAAAAAATAAGGAGAGAAAATATATATATATATATATCATCATCATTGTTTAACATCCACTTTCCATGCTGGCATGTGTTGGACAGTTTGAGTATGGACTGGCAAGCTAGGAGGCTGCACCAGGCTCCAATCTGATCTGGCAAGGTTTTTACAGCTGGATGCTCTTCCTAATACCAACCACTCCAAGATTGTAGTGTGTGCTTCTTATACATATATATATACTAGCTGAAGGTGACCCGCTCTACGTGCGGGTAAGAGTGTGGTTGTTACTTTCTGTTGCTTCCTTTCAGCACGTAAAAAGCACCATCCGAACGTGGCGGATTGCAGCGCCGCCTTGACTGGCTTCTGTGCTGGTGGCACGTAAAAAGCACCAACCGATCGTGGCCGCTGCCAGCCCCCCTGGCACCTGTGCAGGCGGCACGAAAAAAGCATCCACTACGCTCACAGAGTGGTTGGCGTTAGGAAGGGCATCCACCTGTCGAAACACTGCCAGATCAGACTGGAGCCTGGTGCAGCCTCCTGGCTTCCAGACCCCTGTCAAACTGTGGCAACCCGTGCTAGCACGGAAAACGGACGTTAAACGATGATGATGATGATGATGATGAGATGATGATGATCTCCCTCTTTGTTCTTTTCTCCTTTCTCTCTCACTTTCCCACTCTCTTACTCTTCCTTTCTCTCGGACTCTCCCTCGCTTTCTCTTACTCTCTATCTTTATGTATCTCTCTCCATTTATAACAAGAAAAGATCTGAGTAAGTTGAGAAATAAAATATTTAGAAAGATCAATCATAATATCAGGCAGTTACAAAGGAAAGGTCTGCTTCAAGACAGACAGCAAAACACTAACATTTAAAAGGGACAGACGAACTTGCGAGCTGAATAAAAATAATAAAATATTGGAAACCAAAGTTTGAAGGGATAGAATTTGAGCATAGTAGAGTCACCATGGCTGGCATTTCTTAACGACGGACAGCAACGTATTGACAGTTCAACGGCTGGCGTAAAAGTTTGAACTTGATGTAAAAGAAAAATCCCTAAAAAACCAAGTTTTGACTTGATTCTTTCTCACGACAGTAGACTCACGATGGCAAGCATTAAAAACTTCTTCATCATGGACGGCAACACATTGACGATTAAAAGGCTGGAGCAAATTTTTTAGCTTGATGTAACAGAGAATTGCTAAACACCCGCTCCTTTAAATTTTAATCCCCTTCCAGCCCATTTATACCCCTTTTCACCTTTTGGTTAATATAACCCGATTTAATTTGGGTCTACTGGGGCCACATTTTATAAGATGAGGACTCAACCAAGTTTCCCAAGTTCTGGTCATAGACCATAGAACACTCAACAAGTTTCCCGATTTCTGGTCATAGACCATAGAACAGTTCAAGCAAGTTTCCCGATTCTGGTCATAGACCATAGAACACTCAACCAAGTTTCCCGAGTTCTGGTCATAGACCATAGAACACTAAACTAAGTTTCCCGAGTTCTGGTCATTTGCAGAATAAATAGAGACGGCGGAGGTGGCAGACGTCGTTGCAATGTAAACATGATTGTTATAAGAGAAAGATTGTCCAGATTGTGTGTTGGTGGTGTTGGTGGTGGCGATGATAATTATCATTAGGAAAAAGAGTGAGTGAGTGAGGAAGACATACATAAGTTGTGGCGATGATAATTGTAGACCCCTTTTCACATTTTGATGAAGAGAACCCGATTTCATTCGGGTGTACTGGGGCTACATATAGGTGTGTGTGTGTGTGCACACGGTGTAGAAATTAATTTAGAGATAAAACCACTAATAGGGAAATGAAACAGTAAAAAACCAAAAACAAAAACATAAAAATAAAAATATAATATAGATATATGTATATGTGTGTGTGTGTGTGGTGTGGTGTGTTGACAGGTAGACAATAGAATGCGATGGCGAGGGGATGGCGATGTAATATTTGTTACTGTCCATGAACGCTGATAGATACATGAGTAAAATGTATAGGAAGGTAAGAGATAGAGTGAGTGAAAATGTTCTTGAAGAGAGTAAATAGCTACAGAGTGATTTGAGGAAGACTTTACATTAAATAACGGTAGTTGCATTGTCAAATGAAGAGGAAGTGACAGAGTACTGGAGGAAATAGGGTGAGGTAGGAAGATGGCCCCTAGCAACCACACCTTTTAAGATAGGGATTTCTAAGGTAGCCCACGCGCATCGTCACCTCATTCTACATGTCCTTGTAAATTTTGGAGCGAATCGGACAGGATGTAGTGGCATTGAAAGCGAACCAAGCGGTAAAAACGCATTTCAGTTTTATATATAGAGAAGAGATATGCACACACACATGCATACATATATATATATTTTTTTATTCTTTTAGTTGTTTCAGTCATTTGACTGTGGCCACGCTGGAGTACTGCCTTAAAGGGTTTTTCGTCGAAGAACTTGACTCCCAGGACTTATTTTTGCAAGCCTAGTGTGTATATATATGTATATTATTATTATGGCTTCCCCCTCGTTATCGAGTATGGCCATTGCACGAAGCTTAACTGTTACTGGTGCTGTGATCGAATGTGACTTTTTAGCCCAGCCAAAGTTCTACAATGTCTTGTACAGAATTGGCAACTAAAACCTTTACCTATATATATATATATGTATACATACCTTTTAGGAAGTTAAAAATTATGGCTGGTCATAGGGTGACCATTGATTTCACACCTATAAGCATTTAGTACCTATACTGTTAAGCACTTTATAGGTGTGAAACTAATGGTCATTCTTATGACTGGTGATGAAGATATTACTGCACTAACGCTTTAGAGTGTGTTTATTTTTCAGATATATGAACTTCTGTCAATATATACAAATAATGGACATTAAATGATGATGATGATGATATGTGTGTGTGTGTGTGTGTGTGTGTGCGTGTGTGTGCATATATATATATATTTGTTTATAATGGTGAAACTTGAAGTATATATAGCTATAAATAATAGCTTGTAAATACTGGGTTAAAAAAAAACTCTTGTATAGAGAAAGTGACTGGGTGTGTGTATGTATGTGTATAACTCGACTCCGTCCGTCACAAATGACCATGAGTGCACTAAGAGGTTCCCCTGCTGGGTACAAGTCTGGGCGGAAAGTTGCCTCATTGGTGAATGCACAACCTAGGGTTGTTTTTATCATGGAAGACCAGAAGTCACCCATGCATACCAGCCTCCCCGCTCCATGCTACCGATGTTATCCAAGGGAACGGCAAAAGCTGGTACAGCTTGGCACCTGTGACATCGCAACTCATTTCTACAGCTGAGTGAACTGGAGCAACATGAAATAAAGTATCTTGCTCAAAAATACAACACACAGCCTGGTGTGGTAATCGAACTCACAACCTCATGATCGTAAGCTCAATGCTCTAACCACTAAGCCATGTGCCTTCACTGTATACATGCATGCATAAATGTGTGTTTGCTTTTGTTTTTGTGTCTGTGCCCTCAACTGGTGTTGATTTGTTTATGTTCCTGTAACTTAGCAGTTCAGCAAAAGTGACCAACAGAATAAGGACCAGACATGAAAAGAAAGAAAGTAATGGTGTCGATTGCGTAGCTAAACCCTTCAATGCAATGCCCCAGCTTGGCCACAGTCTACTGGCTGAAACATGTATAAGATAAAAGATCAAAATACAAGTTACCTTTTACCTTTTACTTGTTTCAGTTATTGGACAGTGGCCATGCTGTTAGCCAAACAAATCAACCCCAGTGTTAAATTTTTCTAAGTTTGGCTCTTATTCAATGAGCTTCTTTAGCTGGACCACTAAATTGGACCATTGAATTGGACCACTTTAGCTGGACCACTAAAACCCAACACGGTTTGTCAGCTGGTAATGGGGAACAAACAAACACACACACACACACACACACACACACACACACACACACACACACACACACACACACACACACACACACACACACACACACACACACACACACACACACACACACACACACACACACATACATACACATGCTAATTTTGCAAACAGTCTCTTGGACATTTTTTGTGTGATTATAATATAATATTAGAATAATGGTTTTAAATGTTGGCCCAACATTAGCAAGTTTGACGTGGGTGGGTAAGTTAATTACATCGCCCCCAGTGTTCAACTGGTACTATTTTATCGACCCCGCAAAGATGAAAGACTATGTCGACATCAGCAAAATTTAAACCAAGAAAATAAAAATGATGGACCAAATGCTGTTAAGCATTTTGCTCAACATGCTAATGGCTCTGTCAACTTGCTGCCTTTGATACCACTGTTTAATATTGGCTGGGAATTAAAGTACATCATATATTACTCTCTGTAGGAATAGTGTCTGGTCGGTTACATTTTCTACACCATTGAGCCAGCTAGAATCAAAACAATGACTTCCATATTCATTCTTAATATGTTTTGACAGACTCAAACAGAAATATGCTCGTAGCTGTTTACTGTGCACCAGGCAGTTTATTATTGGTTGGTAGATATCAGCACACATCATCAAATAATTTATTTGCGGAAGTTATGAACAAGAACCAAGAAAGTCTAGAGTGCCTTTGGCTGAGAAGACACAATGATGTCAAAACACTAGGTGTCTCAAAGTTGTTTTATGTGAATGAATTGAGTATGTTTTATAAACACATTTGTCTGGAAGAAGTTGTTCTCCTATGGTGAAACACAACAGTATTAATAAAGATTATGCAAGTCTCCATTTTGATTTTCACTGTTTGTATATGTATATGTGTATGTATATGTATATATGTATATGTTTGTATATATATATATGTATGTGTAAATTTATACATATATGCATATATATATTTATATAAATATGTGTATATATATGTGTGTGTGTGTGTATGTTACTTGTGCCGCCTGACTGGCTCTTGTGCTGGTAGCATGTAAAAAGTACTATTAGAGCGTAGTCGATGCCAGTGCTGCCCGACTAGCCCCTGTGCCGGTGGCACATAAAAAGCATGCAGTACATTCTTGGAGTGGTTGGCATTACGAAGGGCATCCAGCTGTAGAAACTTTGCCAGATCAGATTGAAGCCCGGTGCAGCCTCCTGATTTGCCAGTCCCCGGTCAAACTGTCCAACCCATGCTAGCATGGAAAGCAGACGTTAAACGATAATGATGATGATGATGTATATGTATATGTGTATGTATACATATGTATATATATATGTATGCATTTATGCAGGTGTATATGTATTTATATATATATATATATATATATGGCGGTGCCCCAGCAAAATGGCGGTGCCCCAGCATGGCCACAGCTCAAGAGCTGAAACTGGAAAACATAAACATGTGTATATATGTATGCATGTGTGTGTGTGTATGTGCATATATATATATATATATATATATATATATATATATATATATATATATATGTATATATATGTATGTGTATGTTTATGTAGATATATGTATATGTGTGTGTGTGTATATATATATATATACATGTCTGTATTTGTAGGAGGTCATGTACTAAATAATCCGTGCAAATATTTCCTAAATGAATTGATTGAAATTTGTGAAATCTTAGTTGCAATTTTTGTGACTCTTAAAGAGAAAGCAAGACAAATTTCTAGAAATTAAAAATTAATTTCACTGAAAATTGAATTTTCATGCTTAAGGATAAAAACAAACATTAAATCTGTATTTTGTAAGACAGCAAAGTGACAGCTGCAGACATGTTTTGCTTTTATTTGATCTCTTCAGGAAAGAATAGTCTTGTCAGCCTCCTTTAATCATCACTGGGCAGAGATTTTTAGCTGTAAGAAAAGAGACAGAAAGCATCATCATCATCATCACTATTGTCATCATCATCATTGTCATCATCATATTGCCATCATCATCATTGCCATCATCATCTTCATCATCATTATCATCATCATTTCACTATCGTCATCATCACTATTCTCTTCTTCATCATCATCATTATCGTCATTGTCGTCACTATTGTCATCATCACTATCATCATTATCATCATCATCTCATCACTGTTGTCATCTTCATTGTCTGCATCATAATCATCATCATCATCGTCATCATCATTATCATCATCACTATCATCTTCTTCATTGTCCTCATCATCATTGTCATCACTATCATCATCATCTCCATTATTATTATCGTCATCATCATCATCTTCATTGTCACTATCATTATCATCATCATCATTGTTTCAATGTACACTTTTCCATGCTTGTATGAAGTCAGACAGAATTCAGTAAGACATATTTTACTTGGATGGGTGCCTATCCTGTCACCAACCCTCACCTCTGCACAAGAGCAGTAATACATGCTCATGCGTGGACAAGTCTATTTTACAGAACATTGGAAATGGATAGTACCATGCATGTACATGTGCACCCCCACCACACACATACATGCATGTATGCAAGCATACATACATAAATACATGCATGCTTCACTGGAACTGTAAAAATCTGTGAAACTTTTCAGAAGTTTATCATTCAAATATATATGAGTGTGTCTCGATATGCAAGTATACACATGAGAATACATGCATAAAACAAAACATACAAATCTGCACATACATACATACAAACAAAATTACCCTGTGATTGATGTTGAAATTCCAATGAAAAAGCCTTGGATCTAGGTTGGAAACCAGCTCTTTCTTTATTGGCAAGAAATCTTGAAATAAAACTGAATAATGACATACATCTATTATGAAACTAGAGATTAAAATCATTTTAGAGTTTGGATAAAGTTACATATTTTCTACACACAAACACAAATGTATATGTGTGTGTTACCAGCGTTACCAGCATCGCCTTACTGGCACGTGAAAAAACATATGAGCATGGTTGTTGCCAATGCCGCTGGACTGGCTCCTGTGCAGGTGGCATATAAAAAACACCATTTGAGTGTGGCCGTTGCCATTACTGCCTGACTGGCCCTCGTGTCGGTGGCATGTAAAAACACCCACTATACTCTTGGAGTGGTTGGTGTAAGGAAGGGCATCCAACTGTAGAAACTCTGCCAGATCAGATTGGAGCATGGTGCAGCCATCTGGTTCGCCAGACCTCAGTCAAATCATCCAACCCATGCTAGCATGGAAATTGGACGTTAAACAATGATGATGATGATATATTGTGTATATATATTTTGGTCAGTATTATTGGTATATTTACTGAAAGTAAGTGAAGGGAAGTAGCACACACAGGTCAGTGATTATTGAGTTAGTTAGGGATGTACTGAATAATAAAGGCAGGATATTCTTAATGAATTGAAATTTGCCTCTTCATGAGAGAAAGGAAAGAAAATAACCTATGGGCAAATGTTAGAGACTTTCAAGGTAAACGAAAGTTACATTCAAGAAATTTAGAATTAAATTTAACAGTAAATTGAATTATCTAAATTCATGTCATTACTTTGCTTGAGTAATTTTCTTTAGCTTACTTCAGACACACACACACACTCACACACACACACACACACATGCACACACATGCATGCATGTATGAATGTATATACATGTACTTTATGTATGAATTTATATGTGTGTGTGTGTATATATATTTATGTATTTATATATTTATTTATGCACACAGACATATACATACATACACATGCATTTGATCTATCAGTTAGTTTATATCAATATCTGTATACACATATAATTATGCTCACATGTAACACACACCACATATACATTTGTGTTTGTGTGTATGTGTGTGTGTGTGTGTGTGTGTGTGTGTAGAAAATATGTAACTTTATCCAAAGCTCTAAAAGGATTTTAATCTCCAGTTTCATAATATTAAAGAGGTGATAACTAATCTTTCTGTTGATAAGAATCCAGTCTGCCTCAGATAACCTTTCCAAATGAACTAATACCTACCGATTCCTGACTCTTAACTAAACTCTGACCACTTTGAATCGAGAGCAGTACTCAAATAAACACAATAAATGCCTGCAACCATTCTGACCTGGAATCATTTGTGATGGCAAGTCCTGTACCACATTTACACAGCCTTTTAATATCTTCTTTATAGTTATTGCTTAGCACTCTGGAAGACAAAGTAGATAGTTTGTAGAATAGTAGACCGAGAAAGATAATGGCTGGAAGTTGTTAGGTCAGGCTTTAAGATATTAGTCCTCACAGATAAGATGATATAAGGTGAGAAAGCCAACAGAGAATTACTTTATTTATTGACTTTTCTTGAAATTGCCAGCATGTAAAAAATGGATGTTAAAATGGTAAAAGTTATGAGGGGTTTCAGTGAAGGATTTTTAGCTGTTGTATTCAGCGTATTTAGCAAGAATGTTGGAACTCACTCATTGTTAATGACGATAATGATAGTAAAAGTAATGCATGAGATGGTTTCAGTGATTAAGATTCCTTTCTTCTCTTTTGTGTTGCCAACAGTTATTCCAGGTGATGCTTTTCAAGTGACTCGCTTCTGTTGTTTTATTTTTGGTGTTTTACTTCCGTTTAAAGTTCAATGATGATGGAAAGATTCTGATCCGTCAGTAATCTAAGATTTTGTGTATATGCGACAAAAAAAAAAAGAAAAAAAAAGGAGGAATATTTAATAACATTTGCATTTTCATAGAAAGTAGTGAGAAAAATATATGAATGTGTTGCTTAAACAATCCATGATAGGCGTAAATACTCACTTGGAGACTTGAGTCACCGACACAACAGGATGAATGCTTTTACAACTTAGCATCTGCTTCTCATAAATTCACTTTAATGAATTCAAATGTCAACGGCAAACTAAAATTGAATCTGGTTCCTCAGTTTTCCCAAACCATTATATTTGTAATTTTCGTTTTTTTAGATTTTAACATTTGTAGGTTTATTAAAAAAAAAAAAAAAAAAAAAGAACAAGATGAACAAATTATAGGTGAGGGGAGTGTTCACCTATCATCTCAATTGGTGTAATCTTTAGTTGTCACTATAACCTCTGAGAGAGAGAGAGAGAGAGTGAGAGACAATAGTTTAAATGATGGACTAACCACCAGACAGTCAAGAGTTCAAACCAGAAATGATTATTTTTGATTGGAGCATCTGCTTGCTTATTTCTCTTTATTCAAACTTGTTGAAGGTTATTTTGAAAAACAGGATCCATCAAAATCTATAGACTATGTTCTGGTGAGGTGGGATGTGGCTATGACATGATTAAACTGTAGACTGGCCTTCCTCTACGAAACCAGCCAATAGTACACAGTCTCTAATAACCACTAACCTTCTATAATGCTCAGGTGATATCTACTATGGAGTACTGCCCCTACATCTAGGACAGAGTTGATGCTACATGTACAGATATATTTGCTAGGTTTAGCTAAACCTAAGTGAAGGTGCATGGCTCAGTGGTTAGAGCATCGAGCTTACGTTTGTGAGGTTGTGAGTTCGAATCCCGGACCGGGCTGCGTGTTGTGTTCTTGAGCAAGACACTTTATTTCACGTTGCTCCAGTTCACTCAGCTGTAGAAATGAGTTGTGACGTCACAGGTGCCAAGCTGTATCGGCCCCTTTGTCTTTCCCTTGGATAACACTATAAAAATAATAACAGGACATAACAACAGGTGTCTTTCAACTAAGAACGAATTTTCACTGTGTCCCTGTCATTTTTTCTCGCCCATCCTTAATTCTGCTGTCCCTCTATTTCTACTTCTCTCTCTTCTCTTCCCACATGACCGCCTCAGCCAAGCCTGTTCTTTCTTTCTTGGTCTGACCATTGTCTGTGGAACATCGATATTCTTCCCTGTGTTCATGAAATCCTTGTATCTCTGCCGTAAGGCTTCATTTCCACACGCGCCAGCTTAAATCAATTAGTCCTTAGTCGAAAGGCACCTGTTATTATGTCCTGTTATTATTTTTTTATGTGTATGTGTGTGTATATATATATATATATATATATATATATATATCATCATCATCATCATCATCATCATTTAACGTCCGCTTTCCATGCTAGCATGGGTTGGACGGTTCAACTGGGGTCTGGGGAGCCCGAAAGCTGCACCAGTCCAGTCAGATCTGGCAGTGTTTCTACAGCTGGATGCCCTTCCTAACGCCAACCACTCCGAGAGTGTAGTGGGTGATTTTATGTGCCACCGACACAGGTGCCAGACGAGGCTGGCAAACGGCCACGCTCGGATGGTTTTTTTATGTGCCACCGACACAGGTGCCAGACGAGGCTGGCAGACGGCCACGCTCGATGGTGTTTTTATGTGCCACCGACACAGGTGCCAGATGAGGCTGGCAAACGGCCACGATCGGATGGTGCTTGCTACGTGCCCACAGCACGGAGGCCAGTCGATGCGGCACTGGCTACGACCACGTTTGGACAGCCCCCTTGTGTGCCACGTGCCACCGGCACTGGCACCACAAAGATACAATTCCATTGATGTTCATCTATTTTGATTGTTTTGATTTTCACTTGCCTCAACAGGTCTTCACAAGTGTCACAAGAAGGAAGGTATGTACAGGTGGACTGACTACGTCCAGGTAGGGGCCATGGGTTATGGCCTGACTAGTCTTGCCGGGTCTTCGGATGGTGTTTTTATGTGCCACCAACACAGGTGCTAGATGAGGCTGGCGAACGGCCACGATCGGATGGTGTTGTCATGTGCCCACCGCACTGACTACAGACTGATGGATTCTGTGTGCCACAGGCACTGGTACCACAAGATACAAATTCCATTGATGTTCATCTATTTTGTCTATTTTGATTTGATTTGATTTAATTTTCACTTGCCTCAACCGGTCTTCACAGTGTCACAAGAGGAAGGTATGCACAGGTGGACTGACTAGTCTTGCCGGGTCTTCGGAGGTGTTTTTATGTGCCCCGACACAGGTGCCAGATGAGGCTGGCATATATATGTTATATATATGTGTATATATATATGTGTTGCGTGGTGTATATGTGTGTGTGTATATATGTGTTTGTGTATATATATGTGTCTATATATATGTGTATGTTTGTATATATTTATATATATATATATTTATATATATATATTTATATATATGTGTGCATGTATATATGTGTATGTATATATATATATATTTGTATTTTTATATATGGTACTCTGTAAGGTGGTTGGTGTCAGGAAAGGGCATCCAGTTGTAAAATCCCTGCCAAAACAGACAATCTTCTGCCTGACCAGCTCCATTCAATCTATCCAACCCATCCCAACATGGAAAACGGGCATTAAATGATGATGACGATGATGATGATGATGATATATATATATATATATATATATATGATAGGCTTCCACAAGTTTCCATTTATGAAGTTCATTCACAAGGTGTTGGATGACCTGGGGTTATATTAGAAAATATTTGCCCAAGCCACCATGCAATGGGTCTGAACCCAAAACTACACAGTTACTCAATGAATTTCCTAACTACATGGCAATGTCTGCATGAATTTTCATTCTTTTTTTTTTTTTTGCCCCGTTTGTTTCATTTAGATTTGATGTTAGAAATACACTGAGTTTTATTATTTTGTTTTATTCTGTCATTTTCCATTTTCTGTTTTTGTCTTACCCCCTCTTTCTCTCTTTCTTTCTTTCTTTCTTTCTTTCTTTTTTCCATCGTTCTGTCTTTCTTTCTTTCTTTCCCTCACACATTAATTAAGTTGAAGAAGCAGGGGGATTTCAGTTCGCAAATAAAAGTGAATTGCTATCATCTGCTCTACATTTTGACATGCTGACATTTTTATCAATAAAAACAAGTGATATTTATTACTTTATGCATAAAATGTAAATAATATTTCGAAGAGAGTCCAATTTATGTAAGGGAAGCAATGCAGTTAATTAAATTGAATGCTGAGAGAGAGAGAGAGAGAGAGAGAGAGAGAGAGAGAGAGAGAGAGAGAGAGCCAAGTATGACTTGAATCATCATCATCACATCATCATTATCATCAACTAGCACCACAGCCACTGCTGCCACTACCACCTCTACCACTACCTTTGCTGCTGCTGCCGCCACTGCTACCGCCACTGCTACCGCCACTGCTACTGCCACTGCTACCACTGCTAATTCTGCTGTCACCACCACAACCACTGCTACCATCCCTCCACCCCCCACACCACTACCACTACCAGCATCATTACGTCCACTTTTTATGCAGGCATTTGTTATATGGATTGTCAGGTCCTGGATCAAGTCCTGTTGGGTGTTACTGTCCTCCTAAACAGGTCAGAGGACTGTTTTGCTTGTGTTTCAATTTTGACTTGATTTCAAACAGCAAGATGCTCTTTATATCACCAATCACTTTACACAGTATACTCTATGCATTTCATCATATTGTCAACACTATAGAGGCTGCAATCTCCTTAACAAGACAAAAGATATCCTCTTGACCCCTATGTTGTCTCCACTCATTTGTCAGCCACTTCACAGGGTGTACAGAGTGCATTTTATCAAGGTACCAGTACTAGGGGTGTTGTCACCTCCTTCACTGGACAATAACGATTCTCTTGACCCTCTACATAGTCTCCACACATTTGTCAATCACTTAACACTTCACAGAGTGTACAGTGTGTATATTATCAAGGTACCATCACTAGGAGGTGTTTGTCACCTCTTTACAGGATAATAAGGATTCTCTTGACCCCACATTTGCCAGCCACTTTACACTTTACTGTGTGCACTGGGTGCATTTTCTCATGGTAACAACACTAGAAGAGTTGTCTTGTCTCATAAAAGCTGAAGAATTTTTAGTACTATAAAGCATTTCAACTAGCTCTAATGCTTCTGCTAACTGTCATTATCTATGAAATATAAAACAATAAAATTCTTTAGTATGAAAGAAAAATATTGGTTTATTCTCTTCACATAGAGTCTAGATAAATTGTGAATTAGGAATGGAAATAAAGCGGTGCTACTGTAAAATGTCATTAGCTTTCAGCTCTGTTTCCTGAGAAGTTACAAAGTTAATTTGGCTAGACACATAATTAGTTTTTGTGTGAGAGAAACAACTTCTATTACTCACACAGTTGACTTTCTCTAATCCATCTCTGTTGGGATCTGTGGATTGTCATGTTTGTGAATTTTCTGGATCATCAATGATTAGGTAGGTATATTCAGTTTACACATGCAGCTAATAACCTTATCTAACCTTTAAAACACCTCGTAAATCAGTACAGGATATTTAATAAAGAGAAAAGAAGTATTAACTGAAAAGTGATTGAAATTTAAATAAAGAACAAGTAAAATAATGGATACAGGTATAAAAAAAAATACAGGTAAAATAAAGAGTACAAGTATAGAAATTCTGTTGATTTATGTAAGATATGTAAGATAGTTCACCACTGATAACACTTGCAAAATGAAGAGCTGGAATTTAACACTAAGCAGAGATACATATGAGGAAGTAAAAACTCAGAATGCTCATTTTCATCCTGAAAGATGGCCAAAACACTAGTAACTGGTAATGAAATTGGTACAATATCTTTTTCAGGAATTATTGATGACAGTAGCATCATATCTGGGTGAGAAGGAGATGATGTATTGGATTTTCAAGTGACAACTCTTCACAGATATCACAAATGTTACCTAATTTTTTTTAAACATATCTTTCAAGCTAGGCTGTTTCATATATCTCAGTCGTTCTTTGATTAGTTTGTCCTGCAGCATGTAAACATTCATTATTTCTTGTTCAGTTACAAAATTGTATTGCTCAAGACCTTTTAGCACTTCACCTGTCAATTGAATTAACTTGGCAATAGAAATTCTTCTTGCTACATCTTTCTCATTTTCATCATAGCTTTCTTCATCATTTTGTTCTTTACAACCATCTGCACAATTCTTAAGACTATATTGAGTAATGATGAACATTAACTACAGCTGCAGATATATTCATTCCATGACATTATCTTCATTCAATCTTGATGCAAAATCTTTAGCTCTAGGATTATATGAGCAAAAGATAGCAGTATATGTACAATCTCCCTTCCCTTTGATACCCTAAATTCTATAAAGTCATATGCAGTATCTTCACCAGGTGCAGACGCAAACATTAAACTCAGCCACAATTTACGCCATCCAATTTTTTTTATTTATTGATGCTTCTACAAACTTCTAAGCATCGGCAACACAGTAAATCATAAACCTCGTATTAAAACCCTTAATAAACTCCTTCACTGGTCTACCAGAGTTAGCTGCACTCAGTAGGTACCTCATAAACAAAGAGTGCTGTCATCATCATCATCATTGTCATTTTCATCATCACCACCACCACCATCATCATCCCCATCATCATCATCATCTTCATCATCATCATTGTCGTCATTGTTTTAAAGTCCATTTTTCAATGCTTGCATGAGGAGTCAGACAGTTGTACTGAGACAGATTTTCTACAGCCAGATGCCCTTCCTCTTATTATTCAGGAGCCAAATTAATGATGTACAACATGAGTTAAGAGGTAAATTGTTACCATTATCTATGATCAGAAGTTCTGCTTTTAGATGTGTAGTGCAGCCATTTAAAATTAGCATTAACTTAGAGTTGTGGTCTGTTCCAAGGAAATCATAGTGATCTCTTGCTTCAAGAATAAAATGTCTTTCAAACCATTCCAATGTCATGTTATCTGCATCTCAACCTTCTTGTTGGCACAATAAATCACTAGAAACTGTGCCACACCTTTGAAGGTCATAGCTTGTGATCATTTGCCAATGATCAGCAGCTTAAATTTATGGGTTCCCCACTATATAGAGCAACCTAACACAGTAACATGATTTTGCAGTACTTTATAAGTTGTTGGTGGTTGCACCTCCTCAGTTGTTATGGTTCTTCTTGAAGAACATTCCAATACAAGACACTATGATGAACATTGTAAATTTGCTCTAGATTTAATATTTCATAAGAAACTAAGGTGGTGAACTAGAAGAATCATTAGCATGCTGGGCAAAATGCTTAGTGGTATTTCGTCTGTCTTTGTAATCTGGGTTCACATGCTGCTGGGGTTGACTTTGCCTTTCATTCTTTCGGGGGTCAATGAAAAAGTACTAGTTGAGCACTGGGGCCGATTTAATTGACTTAGCCTTTCCCCCAATTTAATTGACTTAGCCTTTCCTAGCCTTTCCCCTGATTTAAGTGACTTATCCTTTCCTAGTGCCAAAATTTGAAACCAATATTTCATGAGAAACTAAGTAGATGAACTTGTCAAAAATTGCAATAGCTGCTTCTTTGTTCTTAGAGAGTTTTTCACCAGAAACTGCATGATTCTTAAAGCCATGTCTCTGAAACAATGAAATCATCTTTCACTACCATCATATTCACAATCTAGTTCTGAGTTCATCACAAAAAATTTCAGTCTTTTCTATTACCAGACATCTCAGCAGGATAATGGGTTGCCATTGGTTGGCTTTTATATCTA
The DNA here is from genome assembly GCF_006345805.1 of Octopus sinensis. Lineage (NCBI taxonomy): Eukaryota > Metazoa > Mollusca > Cephalopoda > Octopoda > Octopodidae > Octopus > Octopus sinensis. Next base: position 75,599,609 of record NC_043005.1, read on the forward strand.
ACCAATGACTATTATACTCAGAAACTGGGATGTGTCCTGTTACTTGTATCATTCAGGAACATCAGCTCAAACTGTTTGGCCATTTTGCTCAGTTTTCTGAATAGGATCCAGGACATCATGTTTGTTTCTCTGAGGATCTGGCTGGGGTGATGGCCTGTGTTGGTCAGTCATTAGCTACATGGTCTGTGTGGATGAAGAAGTATCTTGTAGAGACGGGGTCTCAGATAGGGACCCTGGTTGGAGAGTTGCCTGGGATGACCCTAGCAAATACTGACAAATGGTGGATAGCTCCCCAGATAACCCAGCACTTTCATTTACATGGAGTTTATTCCTTTTGTTACCAAATTTCAGTTGAAGTAGACAATTTTTACTTCAATTAATTTTGAAAATAATGAATTTTGTAAAATAACTTGTCACCAATTAAGCTGGTGTTTGGTCATATAATTTTGGTAGAAAGTTTTAATTTAAACACTTTAAAGCAAGTATTTGTATCATAGAGCCAAGTGCTGTCTCAGGCAGATTTATATCAAAAGGATTAAACTACACGTGTTGTCCAGTTCTAAACCTTTCTTGGTTTGAATTGTTTCCTTAAACACATCTTTTTCTTTGAATCACTGTCAGCAAAGAACTGGTGAATTTTTTCTGTCTTTTTTCCTTTTTGTGACATACTGCCAAAGAACTAATATTGTATCATTCAAACAAGATTCTCACAGACACACTGCTGTTGAGATTTTTCTGAAGTTCAGCTTTATCTGCTTTGAATAATACAATGTACAGAGTTAACACTTTACACCATGAGAAATTCTTTCTTTATATAGTAGAATCACAACTTATATACGAAAGCAGACAATAATAATAAATACAGAAAACAGAACAAGGGTGTGGTGCCAGTGTTCTCAAGTTCATACCAAAAGTTTGAGCCACAGTTAAAAGCACTGAAACTGTAGTGATATGTTTGTGCTGAGCTGGAAATTATGTCCACCATTAATGACGGAACTGGGTTAATAGTAGTAGCATGGACATGGCTGTGTGGTAAGAAGTTTGTTTCCGAATTACATGGTTCTGAGTTCAGTTCTCATGCATAGAACAATGTTTTATAAGTGGATTTGGTAGACAGAAAGAAGCCTGTTGCGCATATATATATATATATATATATATATATATATATACATACATACATATGTATTTGCTGCAGTTTCAGCTCATAGCTGCAGCCATGCTGATGCACTACCGTTTTGCTACACTGATATTATTGAGAGCCTCTTCCAATATGTGGCACTTGGTGAAGAATGGAGTTTGATGTAACTACCCTCATTTGCACCTCTTGCTGTGAAGTAGGTTCATCTGGGACTCTTGACAGAAAGACGTCCAGCTTCGATTTAAAAACGCCTGCATCTACTTTGTGCAGGTTCCTCAAACTCTTTGGGAAAATATTAAAAAGGTGTGGGCCCCTGAAACCCAGGCTGTTGCAGTAGCTGGTCCTGAAGCATGATGGCATTGCTGGGATCATTGGCACTATGCAGTGTTGTCCTGTTCTGGCATTGGTGTAACTTTCAATGCCAAAATTTGGCACAGTTCCTTCCAGGATCTTCCAGATGTATATTACTGCATACCTCTCCCATTTTCTTTCCAGGAAGTAGTCTTAGCAGTTTCAGCCTTTCCCAGTAGCTGAGCAGTTGCAAAGAGATGATCTTCTTTGTGAATCTTCTCTGGATTGCTTCAAGGTCTGCTGTTAATTTCACACTGGTGGGGGACCATATATACATATATTTCAAAATGTAACCACCTGTGAATCGTTGGTGATTTTTTTTTTTTCCTCCATCTTCCTTTTCTATTGGACTCTCCTCTGTCTCCTCTTTCTGAAGAAGAGCTTTACTCGAAAAATAAAACAAACTTTCCTTCCTTCCCTGAGGATCTGCTAAAACTTTACTTGTACCATGTCCCCTCGTTGTTGTTTTTTTGTGTTTGCTCTTCATTTTTTTTTATGGGGATTTACTATATATGTCTGTGTGTGTCTGTGTTTGTCCCCTACCACTACTTGACAACCAGTGTTGGTGTATTTATGCCCCCGTAACTCAGCAGTTTAGCAAAAGACACCAATAAAATAAGTACAAGGCTTAAAATAAGTACTGGGGTTGATACATTTGGCTAAAATTCTTCAAGGTGATGACCCAGCATGGCCACAGTCTAATGAATAAAAAATAAATTCTAAAAAATAAAAAGTACTATACAAATAGGAATCTTTTTTTTATTTGTATTGCTTTAAATATTATAAACAGATCTCATGATGTATAATAACTGTCTTAAGTTATAGTTCTAGCAGAGACTGTTTACAGGGAGCAAGATATTCTACGATAGCAGAATATAACAAAATTCCATATTGTGGATTGTAATTTAGTAAATGAATAAGCTAAACAATTTTGTAAGTGATGACATGTAAGGAAAGTTATACTTTCCATCACACTGCAATAAGTCGCAGTTTTTTTTATTTATATAAACATAGTCTGTGTGAGTGTGTGTATATATATATATATGTATAGTAGTAACAGAAAAGAGGAATTTCGGTTGTCCCCAAGTGGTGGATTGTAATGAATATAAGAAATTAAAAAATTATATAAGAAATTAAAAAATATATGCATATATATATATGTATGTATATATATATATATATATATATATATATATATATGTATAACATATATATATATATGTATATACATATATATATAATGTATATACATATTATATGTATATATATATATGTATATACATATATATATGTATATATATATATGTATGTACATATATATGTGTATAATATATATATATATGTGTATGTATGTGTGTGTGTATATATATATACGTATATATATATATGTATTATATATATATATGTATGTGTGTGTGTATATATATATGCACGTATATATATATATATATATGAAGTATAAGGAAAGGAAAAAAATTGTAGGTGTAGATGTACTTTAATTCATAATCCAAGCTGGGTACCAACTTGGATTATGAATTAACATATGTATATATGTTCCTTTCTTTTATTTGTTTCAATTATTTGACTGTGGCCATGCTGGAGCACTGCCTTTAGTTGAACAAATCTACCCCAGGACTAGTACTTATTCCATTGGTCTCTTTTGCCGAACAACTAAATTACGGGGATGTAAGCACACAGACATCTTTTGCAAAGCGATGGTGTTGGGAACAAACAGACACACACACACACATACAGTGAACTTCTTTCAGTTTCCATCTATCAATCCACTCTCATAGCTTTGGTTGGCCTGAGGCTATAGTAGAAGACACTTGCCCAAAGTGCCACGCAGTGGGACTGATGCTTCTTACCGCATAGCTATGCTTGCACCTATCTTACCCCACAGCCACGCCTGTGCCTATATATAAATATTTTATATCCTGGTGTTGGATAAATAATTTAACGAAGCAAGGGGTAAAAAGTATTTACACGATGCACTACTGTTACTGTTACATGATATTAAATGGTCTCTGCCAACGGCTCACAGTGAACTGTTTACCCTGAACTACTGATAGTTCTTTATTTTATAACAATGTGTCAGTTGACTTTAATCATATGAGGGTGGTCAGAATCCCTTGACAACAATATATATATATGTACATACAAAACATATATATATTATATATATATATATATATATATATATATATTATATATATATATATATATATATGTATATATTTACATACATATATATATATATATATATGTTATATGTATACATACATATATATATATATATATGTATGTATATATGTATACATACATACATATATATATATATTCAGGATAGCAAAATCCTATGAAAGTACTGGTTAGTTATCTATACAAAGAATATTGAAAATTACAGTTAATACTCAACTGCAAATTAACTATATAAACCGTGGTTCATATATATTTATTTATTATAATAAGATAAGAAAATTGAGAGGTAATTAATAAATTCTTATTTATTAATTACCTCTGTATTTTCTTGTCATCTAGTGTTTTAAACCTGGGTTTTGTCCCTGTTAACGAGGGTGGCTGGATTTACCTCAATGCCATAGCAACTGAAGCAGGCAGGTGCACCTTTGCTCTGGCTGGTGCCCATTTTCCCTTGCAATCATGAGGCTTTTTGGAGCTTGATTTTCTATGGAGAGAATGCCCTTGCTTACCCCAACCTCAGTTTCTAGATATGAGTGGTCCTGCGACCAGGGTCTCTACCACGATTTTTAAGAAATGTGGTGGAAAACTAGCTCAGGGACCTGAGGTCTCCCTGAGACCCCTTTCAGAGCCCCCTACCTAAATACCTATATATATATATGTATGTATGTATGTATGTATGTATGTGTGTGTGTGTGTAATATATATGTATGTGTGTGTGTGTATCTATATATATTTATATGTACATTTATATAAACTACTACTACTACTACTACTACTGTAAAAATGTTTACATAATGGTTTTACTTATAAGTTCATACAATAAGTAGCCACTACTTCCTCAACTATAGAAATTTAAATAAACATGAAGGATGGAAGAAAAATATACAATTATGATTACTTGTTTGTACTTTATAGAACATCTTGATATGTATTTTTACTGAAACTGTGTGGCTGTGTGGTAAGAAAATTGCTTCCCAATCACATGGTTCCTGATCCATTTCCACTGCATGGCATCTTGGGCAAGCGTCTTCTACTGAAGCCTCAGGCTAACCAAAGCCTTGTGAATGGACTTGGAGGACGGAAGCTGAAACAAGCCCGTCATATATATGTATATGTATATGTGTGTGTATTTGTCCCCCCCCCCCAACATCGCTTGACAACCGATGCTGGTGTGTTTACATCCCTGTACCTTAGCGGTTTGGCGAAAGAGACTGATAGAATAAGTACTAGGCTTATAAAGAATAAGTTCTGGGGGCGATTTGCTCGACTAAAGACAGTGCTCCAGCATGGCCGCAATCAAATGACTGAAACAAGTAAAAGAGTTATCTTCATAAAAAGTTCATATACTTCGCGAATATTCTTTCCTTCCTTCCTTTCTTCCTTCCTTCCTTTCTTCCTTCCTTCCTTTCTTTCTGTCTTTCCCTTCCTGCAAATGCGAACATATGTATGTATGTATGTTTAAATATCATATTTGTTATTTTTCTCACTGTCACTGATGCTATTCCTGTTGACAAAGTTTCAACATCTGTTTTTCTGTGCTAGAATAAATTGAGACTTGTTAGAGACTCGACCAGCTTAGTCCCACACCATTTCTTCTGTGAGTCATAACATCCTGAGAACTGATACCCTCGTTTCCTTCCCGGTTTTATTGAGTGATTCATCATCTTCATCAGCATGATTGCCACAACATCCACCATTGCAGGGCAATGTGAGATGAAGTGTTTTGCTTAAGAATGCAACACACCATTTGGGCTAGGAATTGAAACCATGATCTTACCGTTGTTATTACAACTCCATAACCACTAGGCCATATACCCTCACATACAAATACATATAGGCACAGGAGTGGCTGTGTGGTAAGTAGCTTGGTTACCAACCACATGGTACCTTGGGTAAGTGTCTTCTGATGTAACCTCAGGCCAACCAAAGCCCTGTAAGCGGATTTGGTAGATGGAAACTCTTTTCATATATGTATATATTTGTGTGTCTGTGTTTCATCTCACCAACACTTGACAACCAATGTTGGTTTGTCTATGTCCCTGTAACTTAGCAGTTTGGCGAAAGAGACCAATACAATAAGTACTAGGCTTACAAAGAATAAGTTCTGGGGTCGATTTGTTCGACTAAAGGCGATGCTACAGCATGGCCACAATCAAATGACTGAAACAAATAAAAGAGTAAAGAGTATACATACATCATGGACATTTTTCAATCTGTCCCCCAAATTCATTCTGAAGACTTTGGTCAGCCCAGGGCTACAGTAGACAACACATGCCCAAGGTGCCATATTGTGAGATTGAAGCTGCTTCTACTGATAATAACCATCAATCTTTGTTCAGTCGTATCACATACCCATAACTGTGCAGTATCTATTCTACATTCTTAAAGCTAATGCTTTTAATTCCCAGATGCTTTATTAATTCACTTCTTATGCAGATTAGTAGATCATACCATACCATATCTGACTCACTCCTCTCCAGTCTCTGCAGATGTTTTGCTATTAATGCTCCTGTCTCTCTGCTATGCAGAATTATACTTCTTACATATGCTACATACAGTCTGTTTTTTGCATCAGAAAAAAGAAACGTTTTGCTGTCAATATAGGTAATGGCTTCATGATCTTCTTCCAAACTTTCTTAAGCCAGCTACTCTACTTTCACTACTGCATCACCCGGCTTTAATGAGATTACCTGTACCACAAAAACCCGTCAACTATGTCAGTTTTATCAGTTTGAAATTTCAAACTGAAACATGTAAAAGCTATAGAAATTTTTTAATATATATGGAAAAAAAAAATAAAAGGAAACTGATATTTTAATTTCTTTACATATTTACAGTTTAAGCGAGGCCCCTAATAGACTTTTTCCCTGCTAACTCTTACTAACTCTTAGGAAGTAATGAGTGTACATTAAGAAATGAAACATTTTTTTAAGAGAAACAAATATACTTATACATTTATGTACGTACATAGAGGTGAAGGTATGCATGCACACCCAGGCATACATACACATGTAAGCGTAAATATATGCATATATACACACATACACATGTGTATACACACACACACACTTGTTTATTTTCTTGAGACAGTTCATGCTCTCATTTGGGATTTTTTCCCCATGTTCTAAGAGAACTTGCCATTAAAAGGAAGCATGGAGAGACTTAACAGATGTTCTTGACAAGAAAGTCATACAAACAAATCTAAAGAACTATTTTTGGTGACATAACAGTGCTACTGCTGGTGATGGTAATAATAGTAATAATAATAATAATAATAATAATGATAATAATAATAATGATAATGATAATAATAATAATAATAATGATAATAATAATAATAATAATAATAATAATAATAATAATATTTTTCTACATTTAAACAAAGCTACAAATTTGTTATGGAAAAGCAAATTCAACTGAAATGACTCCGGTACATGTCTTGTACTGATTCCTTCTGTGGCAGAGTGATTGGAAGACAAAATTAATGGAAATGAGATTTTAACTCAAATTTATAGGAGTTAAAATAACCACAATAACAGCCAGTAAGATGATGATACTACTACTACTACTACTACTACTACTACTACTACTACTACTACTACTGCTGCTGCTGCTGCTGCTGCTGCTACTGCTGCTGCTGCTGCTACTGCTGCTGCTGCTACCATCACCACCACTACTACTACTAATACTGCTACTGCTGTTGCTGCTACTGCCATTGTCACCACCACAACCACCACCTCCACAACCACCACCACCACTACCGCCACCATCCTCATCATTCAACATCAATATCATTGTTTTGACATCTACTTTTCCATGCTGGCATCAGCCAGACAGAGTTTATTGAGGCAGATTTTCTATGGCTGGATGCCCTTCCTGCTGCCAAATTTCACCTGTTTCTATGCAAAATAATAATATTTATCCATGGCCAGACATGTTTTTGCAGAACATTGGAAATGAATGACAGGACATGTATAATAGTGACACTCATTTATGACACATCATGTAATGTCAACACTTGGAGACAGAAGCATATATGCACTAACACACACACACAAACAAACATATATACATATATATGTCTGTGTGGTAAGAAGGTTGTTTTCTAACCACATGGTTCTCGGTTCAGTCCCACTTTGTGACACCTTGGGTAAGTGTCTTCTACTAAAGCCTTGGCCAGACCAAAGCCTTGTGAATAGATTTGGTAGACAGAAACTGAAAGAAGCCTATTGTATATATGTCTATATATATGTGTGTGCATGTCTGTGTCTGTGTTTGTCCTCCACTGTTGCTTGTCAACCAGTGTTGGTGTGTTTACATCTCCATAACTTAGTAGTTCGGTAGAAGAAATTGATAGAATATGCACCAGGCTTAAAAAATACAAGTCTTGGGGTCAGTTTGTTCGACAAAAAAGCCTTTCAAGGTGGTGCCCCAGCATGGCCACAGTCAGATAACTGAAACAAGTAAAACATAAAAGATATATATCATCACTGTTACCATTGTATGGGAAAATGGATATTAAAATGATGATAGAAATTATAGATCAGCTAGAAGACCCACAACATACTGAGTCAGAACAGGGCCTCTGTCCCACTGTACTGTGTGTCCAGACGCTGAAAATCTCTTGTACTTTAATAACATTAGTTTCTAACATCATTGCCATCATCATCATCATCACCGCCGCCGCCACCATCACCGCCGCCACCACCATTTAATGTCCATTTTCCATGCTGAACGGTTTGACCAGAGCTGGTTCTAATGCCAACCACCCTACAGACTGTATTGAGTGCACCTTATGTGGCACCAACATGAGTGCTTTTAACATGGCACCAGCCCGAGCACTTTTTATGTGGCACTACCACCAGTATCAATTCTGCTTTGGCAGACAGGTCTTTGTGAATAATTTTGCTGTGGCAGATGGGTCTCTTCTTTCTAACATGGGCAATAAAGAAATACCTTTTTAGAAAGCAGCACAGACAGCTCATACTTATTTATTTGACTTAGGATAATTGAAACATGAATTCAACAGTTCTTGAAACTCAGTTTGGAAGGCATTGTGCCCAAGCTTGAGCACATGCAAGAAAAGTAAGCGAAGGTCCTTTTTTGTCATATTCATAATTAAGGGAGCCGATGCTTCAAGAATGTTTACTGTCTGAAATAAGTGGAAAATTATTAAAGAGCATACATCAATTATTAAATATGTTGAAACTCACCTAAAATATAATTAAAATACTATGATAAAATTGCTTTTCAAAACACAACACTTAAAGCGGCCATTATTTTAGGAACAACCTAATATTTAGCAGTAATCAAGGTCGACTTTGCCTTTCATCCTTTTGGTTGCAGGGGGGGGGGGTCGATAAATTAAGTACCAGTGAAACACTGAAGTTGATGTAATCGACTCATCCCCCTCCCCCAAAATGGCTGCCCATGTGGTAAAATTTGAAACCATTATTTAGCAGTAAGAATTACAGCTTTGGGAGTTGAATACAATTAATTAGTTTGGCCTTTGTACATGGGAATAAAAAGCAAAGTTTGCTCCTGATCTCAGTTCTTCAGATTGAACAGCAACCCCTGGCCCCTAATGAATGATAATGTTGGTTCCTAACTGGATTAGAACTCAAAGCCTTGAGATATACCGTTAAATATTGGTTTCAAATTTTGGCTCATGGCCAGCAAGTTTAGGGGAAGGGTAAGTTGATTACATCAACAGCCAGTTCTCAACTGGTACTTATTTTATTGACCTTGAATGGATGAAAGGCAAAGTTGGCTTCAGTGAGATTTGAACTCAGAACGTAAAAGCAGATGAAATGCCACTAAGCATTTTGTCCCGTGTGCCAATGATTCTGCCTGATCACCACCTTAATACTGATTTGAAATTTTGGCACAAGGCCAGCATTTTTGGGAGACGCGGTAGGTCGATTACTTCGTCCACATTGTTCAACTGGTTCTTATTTTGTCGACTCTGAAAGGATGAAAGGCAAAGTTGACCTTGGCGGACTTTGAACTCAGGACATAAAGACAGACAAAATGCTGCTAAGCACTTTTCTCACTGCACTAACGATTCTGTCAGATCACCGCCTTAATATGTCATTAAATATTGCAAGACATGGATATGTGGTTGTGGTGAATGCATGGATATGTGGTTGAGAAGTTTGCTTCCCAACTGCTGGGTTTTAGGTTCAATCCCTCCGTGTGGAACCTTAGGCAAGTGTCTTCTATAACTCTGGGCAGGTAAGAACCTTGTGAATGGATTTGGTAGATAGAAACTGTGTGGAAGCTTGTGTGTGTATGTGTGTATTTGAGAGTGTGTGTGTGTTCATGTTTGTGTTTCCTTGTCTTGACATCACAATTGCTGTAAATGGATATCATTCCTCTCCAGTATTCTGTAAAAACATACCTGGCCATCGGGAAATATTATTTATTTGGAAACAAGTAGAGACTCACAACAGGAAGGGCATCCTATTGTAGAAATTCTATCTCAATAAACTTCGTCCAACCCATGCAGGCATGGACAAGAAGTGGATGTTAAAACAATGATGAGGACAATAATGATGATAATGGTGATGTGACGATGACAATGATGATGATGATGTTGCTCTCCCTAAGCCTGCCATCTACAATAATTGTAGGCATGTTTCAAACCTTTAAATTAACATGCAATGCGTGTTATGTTTGTTTCATTAACATATTTGAAAAAAAAAAAAATGAATAAATAAATTTCTACTTCATGCTTCAGTGATTCTCATCCTTGAGGAAAGAACAGGGCATTCAGCTGTAAATGATCTTTTCTATTAATTCATAGATATGTTTTATGGAAAACTGTTACAGAGATGTTTTAAAAGCTTAAATTTATCTTCTTAAAGAATTCCCATATTTTGTGATATCAATCTCATTCTTTCACATATTCTTATTATCTCTTCTTATATTCATAGAAATGCATGTATGCGTAAGTGTGTGCTAGATATATATGTGTGTGTGGAGTGTGTGTGTCTGTGGAGTGTGTTTGTGTGTGTGCATATATATAGTATATATAGTAATGTGTTAATATTTATATACATTTTATTATTATACATACACACATACACACCCATATATATATATATATATATATATATATATATATATATATATAAATAAGCGAAGGAGTGGCTGTGTGGTAAGTAGCTTGCAAATAATCTAAATTCAACTTTTTACACTTATGCATATATATATATGTGTGTGTGTGTTTGTGTGTGTGTGTGTGTTTGTGTGTGTGTTTGTGTATTTGTGTGTGTGTGTGTCTGTGTGTGTGCGTGTGTTTCAATGTTCCCTGTCTTGACATCTTGGGATGGTTGGAAGGACCATAATTTTTTCTACAAGCAATGCTCCCTGTTTCCTGTCTTCCACGAAAATATGCCCAGACATGAGGAAATGTTACTTTTGTTGGAAACAAGTGAGGGTTAGTGACAGCGAAGGAACCCAGCCATACAAAAATTCTACCTCAACAAATTCTGTCTGAACTATGCATGCACGGAAAATGGATGCTAAACGATGATTAATATAGTCCATATAATTCATATGTTGTTCTGTGTTGGTGCAAGTGTTTGAGCTATCAATATTATGGTGATGTTACTGTTTCAGTACCTATATTCTTTTGTATGTTGGGACTGAGTGAGTGTTACAATAATGGTGATCTCTTGTAGCATGAAGAAGTTGGTTCTGCAATTTCTTGCTCAATGACCAACACAAATAATTTGTTTATAGTTATCAGATGTATATGCTGTACTTTAGGTCCCTCCCTCCTTCCCTCAAATCAATATTGTCTTTACTGGTGTCAAAGTGAATGCAGAGCAATGTGAGATGTTTTTTGCTCAAAAACACAAGGCAGCACCTGGTCTAGGAATTGAAACCACAATCTTGTGATTGCGCATGCTACATCCTAACCACTAGACCATGCATCCTCATGAGTGTTACATTAGAGAAAAGAGAAACCCATTTTTGGAAATTATGTCGTAGTTCTAAGAAAGTGCTGTAGATAGAATAATTTATACATTATTTACATTATTTACATTATTTACATTTGACGGATATTTGTCCTCATCTTGTTTGTTGTTAGCACAATGTTTCGGCTGATATACCCTCCAGCTTTCATCAGGTGTCTTGGGGAAATTTGAACCTGGGTTCTCATTCCTAAGGTATTTTTCAATGTTATTATTCTTCTTCTTATTATTATTATTATCATTATTACTAATACTATTATTATTATTATTATTATTCAGGTCACTGCCTGGAATTGAACTCAGAATCTTGGGGTTAGTATGCTCTTAACCACTATGCCATATGCCCAAGATTCCGAGTTTGATTCCAGTCAGTGACCTGAATAATAATAATAATAATAATAACAACAACATCAAAAAATACCTTAGGAATGAGAACCCAGGTTCAAAATTTCCCCAAGACACCCGATGAAAGCTGGAGGGTATATCAGCCGAAACGTGTTAACAACTAACAAGATGAGGACAAATATCTGTCAAATGTAAATAATGTACATAATTCCTTATCTCTTAAATGTAGAACAGGATAATTTATGACTAAAAGTTTTTTTTTAGATAATTTAGTCAAATTAAGACTGATAGTGTCCATGGCCTTTGCAAGCCTTCCCAGATTAATGAAATGGAAATGGATGATGTTTGCCCTAAATGCTTGATCTAAATGTTATAGGTAAACTATCAGATGGAAGGAACTGAATGATCTCAAGACTGTCAATAGAATGATTCTCATCTTAGGGCTCTCAGTAACCAGGTAGTAATTAGACATAGTAGCAGTAGTGTAAAATCTCTATAAATAATAATAGCTGATATAATTCTTGGTTTCTTCAGTCATGTTTTACACTGTATATAGAGAAAGGAAGAGGAAAAAAGAGAGAGAGAGTTGATGGAAAAAGTGCAGGATATATGCCCATGGTAGGCTTGGTGGTGGGCAATGAGTAAAGACTGGTCACTGCCACACATATATTCTATTAGAGATAAAGAATCATAGAGGCAGGAGGAGGAGGAGTTATTGACAGTAATAAATATATTTTTGTTTTGAAAATTAGTATTTGTTTCATCATTTTGAATAAAGCACCCAAGCATTTGGTAAAAGTCAAATTATAATCAGTGTATGTATGTCATATTTCCTGATATTAACCATGGTGGTAAAAAGCACACTTTCAAAGTCAGCTGTCGTATAACAAACAACAGACAACAACCCAGTGTATACATATTTTACTGACACATTGTGCAGAACTTCAACTCTTCCAATAGAAATTTTTTTCCTGCTTTTATAGAAGTTTAATTCTTCCAGCAGAACCTGTTTGGAAAGGGGAAAAATCGTTAAACTTTACCCGCTTCTTTGTACTCTGTCAAAAAAAACAAAAAAAACAACAACAACAACAACAACAGCAACAGCAACAACAACAACAACAACAACAATAATAATGATAATGATGATAATAATAATAATAATAATAATGATAATAATAGTAAAAATAAAGATAAAATAAACAACAAAGAACTGCATTTTTATAAATGTCTTTATTTGATAAACGAATGTAAAAAGAAAATGTGGTTTTCAGTGTTGAATTGGAATCTGAGTTAAATGAATCAAAAATGAAATCAAAAGTTAGTTTGTAACCATGCATCATCACATTCAACTGGATGTAGATTGTGAGAAAAGTTGGAGTGACATTTAGTTTGAGAGGTGATATGGAAGGAAACCAGCTTAAATAATGCTAATGAAAAAATGTAGTTATGTAGCTCTTTATGTTATTAGTGTTCTTCATGTCTCCAGTTAAATTTTTCTCAATGTATTAAGTTCTCTTTAATACGTTACTGAATAAAAATCTGATTCATTTAATTATATCTGAGTTATATGACCATCGTGCATCCTTATCAGCCAACATTAGCATTATTTTATTGTGTGTATTTTTAAATGTTTAATGAGCCTAAAAGGAATTAGAGGGCTCTTTGGGAAATTTTGCCTAGTTCTCAATGGATAGTATTTTAAACTAAGAAAAATACAATGGAAAACCCATGTTTTGCGATATCAAGATAAAAGTTTGTTAACGATTGAATACATTAATTTACTGTTATTCTACCGATTGTTTATTTGGAATTATAAATTGGTCAAAGCAAGGGTCCATCATATCAGCTTCAGCAATCATGCGGTGCTAATTGGATCAATAAATTTGGTTAGTCAAAAGGCTTTTAGGGCTAAACTTTTTTTTTTAGTAGTTTAATAGAGAAAATATATCATAATTATGTCATATTAGAAAACACACAAACACACAAAGAGAAATATTAATAATGAGGCCCATTTAATTATAGATGATTTAGCTTTGAACAGGTGGTTAATTGATTAAAAAATAATATCTGAGAGAGTATCTATCAACTTTCAAAATCATACATGACAGTATTAATTTCTTTTAGTATTAATCTCTCTCTCTCTCTCTCTCTCTCTCTTACTTTTTACTTCTATTACCTTTACTTTCTCTTACATTATTTCTCTTTCTTCTATAAGCCACTACTTTCCCACTCTAATACTGAGTACCTCTGATTCTTTTTACCAACTATCTGTCTTTAGCTCTCATACATTCACATATATATTCACAACCAATTTAATAATATATGTCTGTGTTTTGTTTTCATGTTCTTTATATATTTCAACTTGAAGTTAATTTGATTTCAATAACTTCTGCATGTTTAATTGAAAAATTCTTCTATTTAAGAAATATAAATAATTTTCTGTATAATATTTTTTATCTTCATATTTTACTTCTAACACTTTCTCTCTCATTTTTGTTTGATTAAATATCTATTTTATAATTTTTGGTATAGATTCAAAACATTTTACGTATCTATCTCACAGCATTAGAAGCAGTATATCTTTATATGCTTCTTTATGGCTTATTAAATATTTTCCTTTGGATAAATCAAAATCTCAGTGTTCTTCATAATGTTTCAGTCCTATTGAATGCTATATATCATCTAATTTATCATTTATTTGTTTCAGTTTGAGTTTTAATGTATGGTTAATGCCTCACTGAGTTGGTTAGTTGTTAGATAACCGTCTGCAAAGGGCAGCTGTGATGTTAACTTAAACTATGCTCCAGTAATTTTATCTTCACTGGAAAATGAACATTAAAGGAGGGGTAAAAATGAAACTAAAATAGACCAATGAATTATCTCTTGTGAAAGATTAGAAATGATTGGAGTTTAGTATATTATATTTTCAATTCTTATTGAAGTGTGGTCCTGCTCTGTTTGAATTGTATATCAAAAGAATGTGCAATTTCATTATCATTATTAGTTTCTCTAGAGCAGGCTGGAAGCCAATTGTTTTAAAAGAGATGTGTAGACAATTGAATTGATTCCACTGTATAACAGCTACTTAATTTTTTTGACTATGGAGGGATGAAAAATAAAGTTGCTTCTTGTTGTATCTGAACTCACAACCATGAGGTATGAAACTTAATATACAAGGCAGTTTACCAGTTTCCTTCTTGTAATTTCATAATGATCATGGACAGTTTGGATGTATAAACCATGTTCTGTGTTCATGAAAATAAGTGAGGTATGGAAGAACTATTATTTCTTTGGCAATAAATAATTAAGGGTAATATCAATTAAGGGAATTGCCATATTTGTTACATAATTTATACAAATGATAGCCACAGGCATGGCTGTGTAGTTAAGAAGACTGATTCCCAGCCAGAAGGCTTTGGGGTCACACTTACACGCACACACACACACACACACACACACCACACACATATATATATATATATATATATATATATATGTACACATAGGTGCAGGAGTAGTTGTATGGTGAGAAGCTTACTTCCCAACCACATGGTTCTGGGTTCAGTCCCTCTGCGTGAAACCCTACTATAGCCTTGGGCTGACCAAAGTTTTGTGAGTGGATTTGGTAGACGGTAACTGAAAGAAGCCTGCCGTATATATATGTGTATGTATATATATATATATATATATATAAATTAGTGTACATTTTTATATGCTAAAGAGATGACCCTGACAGGACACCTTACATGCTGAAAATAGCAGTTAAAGCCCAAATCACCAATAAGAGTAATTTCAAAGAGAATGAAAAATAAAAACATTTCAATAGTTACCACTGATACTTGAGTTTCGACATCAATGAACAAATAAAATAATTTGCCATCCGTGTCTCTTCAGTAAGGGCACTGAAATTAATGTATATTTGTGGAACACTGAAGACACCTAAGTATCATCTATATACATTATAATCTTTCAAATCCACCGTGCACTAATTTATATGAAAAATATGTTGTCTATTGACTTTATTATGCATGCTGGCCACTGGTAGAATTTTTCTCTAAATTTTCTACCTCTATGGGAGGCAATTTAAATCTAATCTTCCTTTACAGTTTCAGGAAGCTATTATTAGGAGTTATCCAAAGAATTCTAGGTATTACTCTATTATCAACTTGCACATGGTTAGGATTGTTTTTTTTTCAACACAAAAAAATCTCTTGCAAATTATCTCCTCACATAATATTAGTCTGTTAGATGAGAATCTATTTATTAATACTGACATTAATTTAGCTAATACCATCCATCCCCCTAGAAATATTAATGACATGGTTATTGTCTCTGAAGCCAATTCCAACAGGATTAAGTTTATTTGAAGTAATTCTAAGATTAAAAGCTCTATATACCAGTGTAAAATTACTTCAGGTACTGATGTCTTTTTTTATAGAGGTAGTTCTTCTTCTCAGTTATCTAAAAGAAATTCTAATCATTACTCTACATTTAGGGATAGGAATAAATGTAACAGTACAGGGCTTAGTAAATTAATTTGGTATCTAAAAGACCATAATAAACAATTTAATTTAGATTGGTTGATTCTCTCCATTTCGTTCTCTTATGATAAAGGCAAGGAATTCTGTCTTCTCTGTAATTGTGAACTATTTTTTATTCTTTTTTCTAAAAATCCCCTTGTAAACACAGTTATAGAGCATGCTTACTGATGTAAACATTGGCAGAAACACACCTTTAGTTCATATAAGTGATATCTACCATTTTATATAATTTAAACATTAATTTTCTTCTTACATTTCACTTCTACTTGATATATCTTTTTCCAAGACTTTAGGGTTTTATTTAATTTACATATAGTTCTATATTTCTCATTTATTTGGTTTCTGATTTTTTTCTTTCCGTTACCCCTCCTCTTTCTATAGGCTACCTTTGACGTTATATCCGCTAACATTTTTTTTTTAAAAAACACTTACAAGCATTCAGTTCATCATGATACATATCCATTATATTCTGTAAAAATGTCTTATTGACGAGGTTATTTTTTCATTTCCCCGAAGAAAAGATTACATTGTTTTACACCATTTTATTCCTTTGGAACAATACCAATGATATCTTCGAAACATGTGTCGGAAGTAAAAGAATTTGAATATCACCTGCGTTTAACTCTATTTATATACATATATATTTATATATATATATATATATATATATATATATATATATATATATGTGTGTGTGTGTATATATATGTATATATGTGTGTGTGTATATATATATATATTATATATATATATATGTGTGTATGTATATATATATGTATATATATGTGTGTGTGTGTATATATATATGTATATGTATATATATATATAGACATATAAATGTATAAATGTATATATATATATATCCATGTGTGTGTATATGTTTGTGTGTCTGTGTTTGTCCTCCCACCATTGCTTGACAACCAATGTTGGTGTGTTTATGTCTCGATAACTTAGCACTTTGGCAAAAGAGACTGATAGAATAAGTACTAGGCTTACAAAGAATAAGTCCTTGGGTCAATTTGTTCGACTAAAGGTGGTGCTCCACTATGACCACACTCAAATGACTGAAACAAGTAAAAGAATAAAAGAATACATACATGTGTGTGTGTGTGTGCATGTGTCTCCTTGTATTGACATTGTGTAATAATTGTAAATGGGTGTCATTGTCATACAAGCAGTGTCATCCATTTCCACTATTCTGTGGAAGCTTATCTGGCCGTGGGGAAATATTACTCTGTTTGGAATCATGTGACAGTTTGACAACAGGAAGGGTATCGAACTGTAGAAAATCTATCCCAGTAAACTTCGTCTTTCCCATGCATACATGGAGAAGTGGACTTTGAAATTATGATGCTGCTGCTGCTTCTGATGATGATGATGATGATGATGATGCTGATGATGACATAGGAGGTTTACTGTGTGTGAAATTTGATAAATGCAGTGAGTTTAGGTGGAAGCCTAATGTAATTCTGTACAAATTTCTCTTTTAACCTTGTCAACTCTGGATGGTTGATGAGTTGAAGTTGTTGCAATAAATGACAAACTTGTAAAGTTTCTGCCTTTTGTGGGCATACAAAGACTGCAAAACAAAATCCAAGTGGGATCACTGCCAGAGCAGCTGTCTGGCTTCCGTGCCGGTGACACGTAAATAGCACCATTTGAGCGGGATCGTTACCAGCATCGCCTTACTGGCACTTGTGCTGGTGGAATGTGAACAAAACATTCGAGCGAGGTTGCTGCCTGTGCTGCTGGACTGACTCCTGTGCAGGTGGCACGTAAAAAACACCATTTGAGCTTGGCCGTTGCCAGTACTGCCAGACTGGCCCTCATGCCAGTGTTACATAAAAGCACCCACTACACTCTTGGAGTGGTTAGTGTTAGGAAGAGCATCCAGCTGTAGAAACTTTGCTGGATCAGATTGGAGCCTGGTGCAGCCATCTGGTTCGCCAGTCCTCAGTCAAATCGTCCAACCCATGCTAGTATGGAAAGCGGACGTTAAATGATGATGATAATTTTTTAGAATGAATCAACATCTATAACAGTGGTTCCAAACCATTTTTGTCTATGGACCCCTTAGATTCCTATTTTCATCAGTTGGGCCCTCAGACATTCAATGTTCAACCCTTTAATGTTTAAACCATATCTGGCCCAAATATTATACCTGTTTTACATTCAAACTGGCCATATTCAGCCTCTCACACCTTCTCTATGATGTCATACTAAAATTAAACAAGCATAGGTGCAGGCTCAGGCGTGGCTGTTGGTAAGAAGCTTGTTTTCCAATTACATGGTTCTGGGTTCAGTCTCATTGCATGACACTTTGGTTAAGTGTTTTCTACTATAGCTGCAGGCCAACCAAAGCCTTGTGAGTGGATTTGGTAGAGAGAAACTGAAAGAAGCCTGTTGGTGTGCTTATGTCCCCGTAACTTACCAGTTTGGCAAAAGGCACCAATACTAAGCTTTAAAAATAATAAGTGTCCTGGTGGGGTATCGACTTGTTTCACTAAAAGTCCTTCAAGGCAGTGCCCCAGTATGGCCACAGTCAGATGACTAAAACAAGTGAAAGAATAAAAGAATTCATCATTGAAGTCTCAGTGCGAAAAGATCATGAACAAATAATTCAAAACAATGTGAACAAATTAATATAACAGCCGACAGATTTATCTGAAATTCTAAAGGGTTAAAACATATACTCTTTTACTTGTTTCAGTCATGTGACTGTGGCCATGCTCGAGCACCGCCTTTAGTTAAGCAAATCGGCCCCAGTACTTATTCTTTGTAAGCCTAGTACTTATTCTATCATTCTCTTTTGCTGAACCACTAAGTTACGGGGATGTAAATACACCAGCATCGGTTGTCAAGCAATGTTGGGGGGACAAACACACACACACACAAACATATACACACACATACATATATATGTACATATATGCGACGGGCTTCTTTCAGTTTCTGTCTACCAAATCCACTCATAAGGCTTTGGTCGGCCCGAGGCTATAGTAGAAGACACTTGCCCAAGGTGCTACACAGTGGGACTGAACCCGGAACCATGTGGTTCGTAAGCAAGCTACTTGCCACATAGCCACTCCTATGCCTATGTTCATAATGAAATATTATTAGGAATTGTATTAAAAAAAAATTGTTAAAATATTTTGTGTATAACCAATTTAATGGACCCTAGTTGAGAACCCCTGGTCTATAGGATCACTCAACCTGCTAGAAGTAGCACCAAATCTCCCTCAAGTAACTTTATACTTTCCTTAGAAACGGGACACATTGGTTAGTGTAGATCTGGGTTCTTTGGTGAAAAGATGGGATGGTTATGGGATTTCTCTATAATTTGGTAGGTATATTGGTTTCAAATTTTGGCACAAGGCCAGCAATTTTAGGGGTGGGGTAAGTCAATTACATTGACCCCAGTGTTCAGCTGATATTTAGTTTATTGACCCCAAAAGGATGAAAAGCAAAGTCTACCCTGATGGAATTTGAACTCAGAATGTAAAGACATGAAATGCCATTAAGCATTTCACCTGGTGTGCTAATAATTCTGTGAGCTTACCGCCTAATTTGGAAGGTATATTAAATGCCGTTAATGGTAGTGTTTTACTGCCATTTTCTTTCATTCATTCATTTCACATACCCGGGAAGCATTGTCAATAAGGGAGTGGACAATAAGAGATCAGGACATTAAAAAAAAGCATAGGAAAAGTTACAGCTGCCTCCTGGATGTTCAGGACCATCAGGGGATCATGAACTTTGTCAATACATACAAAACTCAAGGTCTTAAATATGAACATGAAAATAGTTTTGTTGTACTGGCATGGAACATGGTGAGTCACAAAGTTCTTCATTGACAAACTCCAAACAATTGAAAATAGTTGTTCCTGGAACATCGTTTAGGTGAGATTACAAGACAGACTCAAAAATAAGGCCTTTATGGAAATAGATGAACAAGTAACCTATTAAGGCCCAGATCAGGAGGAGGAAGTGGGGTTGACTGGGACCCCCTCCCACCAGCAGGATCACCATCTCCAGTAGGACAAAGCAAGGCCTTCATGGACACCCCAAATTCCACCAAGGTTGACTTTGCCTTTCATCCTTCTAGGGTTGATAAATTAAGTGCCAGTTGTGTACTGGGGTTGATCTAATCGACTGGCCCCCTCCCCCAAAATTTCGGACCTTGTGCTTTGAGTAGAAAAGAATATAGAGAAGGAAACACAGAAAATGAAACACTGGCAGGCAGTTACACCTGAGGACAACTGCTGTTCATTGCTAAAGATTGAGACAAATGGAAATGTCTATTTGGTGCTCTGTGTTCCATATGGAGTCAAAGGAATTAAGAAGAACAATGGTATTGGTGAACAATATTTACCCAAAACAATGTGGAGAAGGTCCACAGAAACTGAAGCACTGGCATGTAGCTACCTCTGAGGACAACTGCAGTTCATTACTGAAGAACTCAGACAAATGGAGATCTCCTGTTGGTGCCCTATGTTCCATGTGGAGTCAAAGGAATGAAGTAGAAGAACAATGGTAGTGGTGAACAATATTTACTAAAAATGAGGAAAGATCTGTGAAGAATAAGAGAATTTAAAGTTTGAATTTAACTTCACATGATAACTGTAGACAGCATCATATAAATTTTTATTTCAATCTTATCTATAAGCCAGATGCTACATCTTCCAATGACCTCCTATCTTAAATCATAACCTCACAGTCAATTTATTCATCTTCAAAGGAGCCAAGTCTTGTTGACTGTTTGTCAGATTAAATAATTCCCAGATGGCTATTCAGTATCTTTCCACTGTCCCCCAACCTCCAATAAAATCTCTCTGCCATTGGATGTTAATAATCTAAAACTATCTCATGGTCTGCTGTATATGAGAGGAAGTATATATTCCTAACATTATGTGAACAAATGTTTTCTCTCTTCTGAAAGCTGTACCCTACAACATTTTTAATACCCTTAAGGATACAAATATCACGGGTGAACTTTGTTTTATTTATACAACATGAAACTCAAATACACATATATATGTATCTGTGTGTGTGTGTGTGTGTGTGTATCTGTATGTGTGTGTTTACATATGTATGTGTGTATGTTCATATATATATGCACATACATACACACATGTGTATACATGTATACATATGTGTATATGGATACATACAAACACACACACATATATATACATATGCATATATATGGATGTACATATATATCTATGTGTGTGTGTGTGTGTATATATATATATCTATATGTGTGTGTGTATCTATATGTGTGTGTGCGTATATATATGTCTATATACACTTACACACATGTATATACATGTATTCACATGTGTATATGGATATGTACAAACGCACACGTATATATATATATATGCATATATGGATGTACATATGTATCTGTATGTGTGTGTGTATAACTATATATATATAAATATATATGCAGATGTTTGTATACATACATACATGTGTATATTTGTATGCATATGTATGTGACATGTGTGTGTGTCTATATATGCATCTATGTCTATATATGTATCTGAGGGCACGTGGCTTAGTGGTTAGGGCATTCGGCTCATGATCGTAAGGTTGTGAGTTCGATTCCCGGCGACGCGTTGTGTCCCTGAGCAAGACACTTTATTTCACGTTGCTCCAGTCCACTCAGCTGGCAAAAATGAGTTGTACTTGTATTTCAAAGGGTCAGCCTTGTCACTCTCTGTGTCACACTGATTTTCCCCGAGAACTACGTTAAGGGTACACGTGTCTGTGGAATGCTCAGCCATTTGCACGTTAATTTCACGAGCAAGCTGTTCCGTTGATCGTATCAGCTGGGACCCTCGTCGTCGTAACCGGCGGAGTCTTTGAATATATGTATCTATATATATATCTACGTGTATATATATATAAACATGTATGTGTACACACATACACCCACACACACACACCCACACACATACACTCACACACACCCACCCACACACATACACCCACACACACACACCCACACACATACACCCACACACACACACATGGCAGGTGCAATGGTTTAAGTATAAATGCAGACAAGTTAAGCAAATAGTTTAGCAGTGAATTAGTGCTCAGACAGGTGAGGTTCTTAAATTCCATCTTCTTAATCAAGGTAAAGTAGTCCAGCTAAACAAGAGTTCTTTAGCTTTCATCTTTTACTTGTTTCAATCATTTGACTGTATGGCACCTTGGGCAAGTGTCTTCTACTATAACCTTGGGCCAACCAAGGCCTTGTGAGTGAATTTGGTAGACAGAAACTGGAAGAAGCCCGTTGTGTATGTATGTATGTATGTATGTATGTATGTATGTATGTATGTATGTATGTATGTATGTATGTATGTATGTATGTATGTATGATGTATGTATGTATGTGTGTGTGTGTGTGGTGTGTGGTGTGTGTGTGTGGTGTGTGTGTGTGTGGTGTGTGTGTGTGTGTGTGTGTGTGTGTGTTGTGTGTGTGTGTGTGTATTTATGTATTTATTTATTTATTTATTTATCTATTTATGTGTGAGTGTGTCTTTGTATCTGTGTTGTCGCCTCACCATTGCTTGGCAACCAATGATAGTGTGCTTATGTCTCCATAACTTAGTGGTTCGGCAAAGAGACCAATAAAATAAGTACTAGGCTGACGAAGAATAAGTCCTGAGGTCGGTATGTTTAACTAAAACCCTTTAAGGCAGTGCTCCCGCATGGTCGTAGTCAGATAACTGAAAAAGGTGAAGGAATATTTTCGTGCTCTTTTTTTCCATTATTTTAAAAACTTTTTACTTGTTTCAATCATTTCCGCATAGTGATCATCCCTCTCACATGTATGTAATACAACTTACTCAACCTTCAGATTTTAATATGCTAGACCACTGGTTTTAAATTGATGTTAATCAAATTAATATCCAATTTTTCACCCACATTTTAAATTTACACACACATATATATATATCAAATGGAAATTGTAGCTATGATACCTGTGCCGGTGGCACGTAAAAAGCACCATCCGAATGTCGCCGATGCCAGCGCTGCCTTGACTGGCTTCTGTGCCAGTGGCATGTAAAAAGCACTAACCGATCGTGACCACTGCCAGCCTCCCCTGCACCTGCGCTGGTGGCATGTTAAAAGCACCCATTACACTCACGGAGTGATTGGCGTTAGGAAGGGCATCCAGCTGTAGAAACACTGCCAGAGCAGACTGGAGCCTGGTGCAGCCTCGTGGCTTCCCAGAACCTGGTCGAACCGTCCAACCTGTGCTTGCACAGAAAATGAACGTTAAATGATGATGATGATGATGATATATATATACACACACACATGTGTATGTATGTATATATATATATGTGTGCGTGTGCATCAGTGTATGTGCACACATGTGTATCTGTGCATCCCCGTATATGTGTCTCGGTTTACTAAATAAGATATAACACTGTTTCCCCTCTGCCTGGATCTGATATACAAGCCATATGTTACTTGACTTATAAGGTTTCCAAAATGTCAGAGATGCTTCCTTGGGTCCTTTCTACCTTTAACCATTCGTATCTAGTGTAAATATTTACTGCTTAATCTAAGATAAGACCAGGAAATTCTAAAAGAAACACTTCACAACATTGGTTTGCTATTCTGCTGACCAAATTGGGTATAAAATTGTTCAGTATTTTTCACAAAAATTTTTCTTTGTTTTTTCTTTTTCATATTTGTTTTCATTTGAACATCAACTTAAACATATAGATAGTTTATTTCATGTACATGTGAATATGTGTCAACACGCACACATTCACACACACATACAGACTCACAAATGTACTGTAACACACTCTGCTGTACATGTACTGTAACACACACTAACAAACACACGTATTAGCACACACACACACACACTGGTACACACACTCACTGACATACAGACACCTATTTGTCTGTCTGTCCTCTGTATGTCTCTAGCTAGCTGTCTATCTATCTATCTATCTATCTATCTATCTATATCTATCTATCTATCTATCTATCTATCTATCTATCTATCTGTTTTTCTGAATGTCTGTTTATCTATTTGTCTGTCTGTCTATCAATCAATCAGTTAATCTATCTACCTTTCTATCTATCTATTTGTCTCTTTTTCTCTCTCTCTGTCTATCAATTCATCCAACAATCCATTCATATAAATAGTTGAGAAATTTTGATTTTCTATTCAAACTTTTATCAACTTGGAACAATATTGTGATTTTTTCTGTTTTAGTTTGCTAGGCAGTGTATATTAGAACAGAAATTTCAGTTTGTATATGGATTTGTGAAACTCTAGTTTATTTTAAAAGTGATAGATCTTGTTTACAATAAGAATCAGATACACTTGTCATATCTGTTTTCTTTAAGTCTTCTTAAAGGTAAGCATATGTTGATAATATCATATTTTAAAAGAATTTTTAGTGAGTCCAACATAAGAATAGGTAGCACTGTTATTTATTATGACTATTTCACTAGTAAGCAAATGAAGATGAATCACGTCTTTTAAAAGCAAACCCAACTGAGACTCTGTTACCCTCAGAACAAAAAGCTATTTTTCTTCTATAAAGTATAATAATACTTCCATAATGGAGTTGTTCAATGATATGAGCAGTCAACATTGCAAATTTACACAATTTCGTGTAACAGAATTTTACCCCTCCACAAAAATCTTTAATTTTTTTTCTTAGTAATTTTGTACCAATTAGTGACTCCAGTATTAATATTATTTATGCAGCAGATATATTCCTTCTATCATTTGATAACTTATTCTGGGTTAATCGTTTTGCTTTGTAGCGTGGTATAAATAAGAGCTTTATCATTTCCTGGGGTTCCTTCGAAAGATCTCTGGTGTAATGGTACTTGACAAAACATTTAAGTCAGAGATCAGGAAGTCTCTTCCAGGACAAGCTAGCACTTCTCCACATTGAGAGATCATGGTTCTAGTACTAAGGACATATGATTAGAATGCTGCAGGAAAAGATCACAGGACAAATTCTTGAAACTGAGCCCCGATTGGTAGGGAATCTAGGAGAAGACTGAAAATGAGATGATGGGAAATTTCCATGGGAATCCAGCTGGATAGTGTAATGATGAATGCTTCTGATAGGACCCTAAGGAGGAGGTATTCAAGGACTCTACATCCCACAAGCTTCCCAGAAAAAGTTGATGGCTGGCTGGCTGGATGGATGAATGGGTGGAAGGGTAGGAGACAGGTCCATTTTTACAGGTAATGTTCTCATACACACATATATATATACATACATATTACACACTTATATATACATATATATTACATGCATATATATATATATATATATACATACATAGGCGTAGGAGTGGCTGTGTGGTAAGTAGCTTGCTTATCAACAATATGGTTCTGGGTTCAGTCCCACTGCATGGCACCTTGGGCAAGTGTCTTCTACTATAGCCTGGGGCCAACCAAAGCCTTGTGAGTGGATTTGGTAGACAGAAACTGAAAGAAGCCTGTCGTATATATGTATGTATATGTAGGTCCCGGGTTGATTCGGGGTTAACCACAGTAAATAAGGTACTCAATACATAGCAGAGTAAAATTAATTTATTATATAGAAGGAGCTTCTACAGGACTAGAACTGTTTCATTAAGAGAAATCTTCAGGAAGCTAGTTAACAAGAATTGTATTGGCATTTATACATTAGGCAGGTTTAACGGGGTGTTGGTGGGGGACTTTTTTGGGGTAGGCATAGCACAAAATATCATACTTGGGGGAGTGGTCAGGAGTCATTGTTAAATTAGATAGAAGAATAAATAAAAAAATAAAAAGATAAAAATAAAAAAATAAAATAAAAAAACCTATAAAAATAAAAAAAAAAAAAAACCTATATATAAAAAAAGGGGGGATAGAGTTTAGGTAAAAAGGAGATTCTCACTTATACCTATGCACACATGTATACATACATACACACACATGCAAACATATATACACATACGACACACATACATACACACACATATATATACATATATATACACTTACACATACACATGCATATACATATCTACACATACACAATATGTATACACACACACCACTCACATGCATACACGTAACACACATGTATATACACACACTACCTCACATACATATACGCACAGAAAAATCATATACACATACACACACATACTCACATACACGCATACACACACATATCCACACACACACATGCACACACAGCACACTAGTCCCTATATACACATATATACACATACACCACACATAACACACACATACATACATATACATACATGTATAATATACATATGTGTACCTATGCAACCTACACATACACACATAATATTACACATACTAATACAGACCCATTCCCTAATTTTAATTGAGGCAAGTGCTAATCTAATCAAATCAAATGACACTTGTGAAGACCTGTTGAGGCAAGTGATAATAATAATAATAATAATAGTAATAATAATAATAATAATCATAATCATAATCATAATCCAATCAAAACAAATCAAAATAGATGAACATCAATGGAATTTGTATCTTTGTGGTACCAATGCGGTGGCACACAAGAAAACCATCGAACGTGGCGGTAGCCAGTACCACATCGTGCTGTGGGCACGTAACCAACACCATCCGATCGTGGCCGTTCGCCAGCCTCATCTGGCACCTGTGTTGGTGGCACATAAAAACACCATCCAAAGACCCGGCAAGACTAGTCAGGCCATAACCCGTGGCCCCTACCTGGACGTAGTCAGTCTACTGTGCATACCTTCCTCTTATGACACTTGTGAAGACCTGTTGAGGCAAGTATGTGACACTTGTGAAGACCTGTTGAAGCAAGTGAAAGTCAAACCAAATCAAAATAGATGAACATCAATGGAATTTGTATCTTTGTGGTACCAGTGCTGGTGGCACACAAGAAAACCATCCGAACGTGGCCGTAGCCAGTACCGCATCGACTGGCCTCCGTGCTGTGGCACGTAACAAACACCATCGGGCACGTAACAAACACCATCCGATCGTGGCCGTTCGCCAGCCTCATCTGGCACTTGTGTCGGTGGCACATAAAAACACCATCCGAGCGTGGCCGTCTGCCAGCCTCGTCTGGCACCTGTGTCGGTGGCACATAAAAAAAAAAAAAAAAAACACCATCCGAGCGTGGCCGTTCGCCAGCCTCGTCTGGCACCTGTGTCGGTGGCACATAAAATCACCCACTACACTCTCGGAGTGGTTGGCGTTAGGAAGGGCATCCAGCTGTAGAAACACTGCCAGATCTGACTGGCCTGGTGCAGCCTTCGGGCTCCCCAGACTCCAGTTGAACCGTCCAACCCATGCTAGCATGGAAAGCGGACGTTAAATGAGGATGATGATGTGTGTATGTGTGTGTGTGTGTGTGTGTATATGTTTGTGTATCTGTGTTTGTCCCCCCAGCATCGCTTGACAACCGATGCTGGTGTGTTTTTGTCCCCGTAACTTAGCAGTTCGGCAAAAAAGAGACCTCTAGAATAAGTACTAGGCTTACAAAGAATAAGTCCTGGGGGCGATTTGCTCGACTAAAAGGCGGTGCTCCAGCATGGCCACAGTCAAATGACTGAAACAAGTAAAAGAGTAAAAGAGTAAAGAGTATTTGATGAAGCACCAATATGGGAACAAATGTTCACAGATGTAAGAGTAGTGGTCAACTACTCAATGAATGAACTGCACTGAAATTGAACTCACTTTCTTCATGTTGATGGTATAATAAATACTACTACAACCACTTGGTGAAATTTGATACTTATCCTCTTCAGTATGGAAAATGATTGTAGCTTGTTTCTTGCAACTTAATTTATTCATTGGTGTATGTGAAGAATGATGGTATTGATCCAGGACTGATTACATGCAACACAATCAACGAACTAAGAATTCAACCTGAGGCTGTCTGCAAATCATTAAAGGTATCAGCAGGCTTCCTTATTATATGAAAACAGAGTGAGAGTAGATAAAGAAGAGGGGAATCTGAGAAGCTGGTACTATTAGACTGTACTGTGAGTAATATAGATGAAGAAGACTAGGTGAAAGAGCCAGGATTGTAAATGGATCCTAAGCCGTGTTATCTTATTGTACTGACAATCTTAATGTAGGAATCGCTAAAGCACTTTTTATCATGTTGTTTTAAGAATGAATCCTGTAAACATAGCTGAAAGTTAAGAATGCACATATCCTATAGCATTCTGATGTAGTATACTTGATATGTTTTGATAACATGGAATTAACCAGCACTTCGACTAAACTCGTTGAAAACTTAATTCTTACTTACTTGTTACAGTTTAATCGTCAGTTTGCAGTGAGTGTTTATTTGAAACAGTTTGTATGAGGTGTTAGTTATTGGTTTAGCGATTGCATATGGTTTAAATCCACACACTTACTGTTTCAGATGCTTGAATTTCTGCTTTTTTATTTTGTATATATTATCATCACAAAGTCTAGTGCTTGTTGTGGTGTGATGGTTCAAAGACCCCAAGAGTTATACCAGTGGAGTGTAAGTTCGTGGTGGGGTCTCCCATGCTGGATAGGTCAAAGGAGAGATAGGCCAGACTCATATGGACCATCATTTCTTTCTGGGAAGGATTGACACATATGGGTTTGCTTTGGGCCCAACACCTAAATCTAGAAAAATGAAAAGCAACGTTACAGAAATCATCATCATCATCATTTAACGTCTGCTTTCCATGCTAGCATGGGCTGGATGATTTGACTGAGGTCTGGTGAACCAGATGGCTGCACCAGACTCCAATCTGATCTGGCAGAGTTTCTACAGCTGGATGCCCTTCCTAATGCTAACCACTCCGAGAGTGTAGTGGGTGCTTTTACGTGCCACCGGCACAAGGGCCAGTCAGGCTGTACTAGCAACAGCCATGCTCAAATGGTGCTTTTTATGTGCCACCTGCACAGGAGCCAGTCCAGTGGCACTGGCAACGACCTCGCTTGAATGTTTTTTCACGTGCCACCAGCACAAGTTTTAGTAAGGTGACGCAGGTAATGATCACACTTGAATGGTGTTTTTAATGTGCCATTGGCACGGAGGCCACCTTGTTGTTCTGGCAACGAACTCACTCGTATGGTACTCAAAACCTACAAGACCTGAGAGAGGAAGGCTCTCTCTCATGTTAGGACATCCTAAAAGTAGCTGGAGGTGGGGATACTGAGACTGAGCTGAAAAAGCAAGAATCTGATTGGAAAGAAGCAAAAAAAAAAAAAACAGCTTCGAGTTGAGAATTGTGGAGAAAAGTCTTTGATGGCCTATGCTCCATAAGGGTTTATAAGGAAAAAAAAACAAGAATTGTGTATCTGAAGTATACTCTGGTCAGGGATCTCATGACAAACTGGTGAAACTGGCTACTAAATTAAGTAAAGTTACCTTCTTCAGTCATGCTGACTCATAAGGGCTGTTTTCCAGGTTTCTTGCATAAAAAAAATTTCTTGCCTAGACAGGACGCCGGTCAATTGTAGGATTACTACTTTTTGCCAGCTGAGTGGACTGGAGCAATGTGAAATGAAGTGTTTTGCTCAAGAACACAATGCATTGCCTGGTTTAGAAATTGAAACCACACTCTTATGATCATGAGTCCAACACCCAAACCACTAAGCCATGCATCTCCACCGAAACCTGCTACTGGTATCATGTAATCAATGATTGAATGATCGGTGGCTAAACTGGATCCCCCACTTGAGTGGCTCATTACTCTTGTGAGGAGGACATCTGGACACCAAGCAGGACTATAAACAACACCTGTCAAAGGATGGATAAGTTCCTTGTTGACCAGTGGTCTTGCAAATGGTGAAGGCAATGGCAATTCACCCAAGTACCCTTATCAAGAAAACTCTATGAGGAAGTTATAATGAAGTAATGTTATAGCTTCATCTGATGGGAGAACTCATGCTTAATTGAGAAGGCTTTTATTGTGGTGTCATCAACACACTGCAACACACTTTTATTGTGGTGTCATCAACTCATGATACATGACGTTGATGGTATCTAAAGTAATAAGGTATCTAAGGCGGCAAGCTGGCAGAATCGTTAGCACACTGGGTGAAATGCTCAGCGGTATTTTGTCTGCTGCTATGTTCTGAGTTCAAATTCCGCTGAGGTTGACTTTGCCTTTCATCCTTTCGGGGTTGATTAAATAAGTACCAGTTATGCACTGGGGTCGATATAATCGACTTAATCTGTTTGTCTGTTCCTGTTTGTCGCCTCTATGTTTAGCCCCTTGTGGGTAGTAAAGAAATAGGTATCTAAAGTAATTCAGCTTGACTCAGTCCATCTCTCTTGAAAGTAAACTCAGTGAAGCATTTGGTTGAAGCATTGCAAATATTCAATGAACTTGCACTCGTCAGTTATTGAGTGCTACTCTTACCTAAAACGAACAGCAGTATCACTACATGATAGTTATTTACAATTGGGTTAATGATCCAATTGAAAGCTAAGTGTCTTGGCCATATAGTCAGTGATATCAGACATCTGTTGAGTTGATTGTGTTATGTACTCAGCGTCAAACAGTTAGAAGCAGCAAGCAGTAAATTTGAATTATGGAGTAAATTAAATAGAATAAAAATTATGATCATATCAGATATTCTGCTACTGAATAAATGACTAGATATTAGATTTTAAAACTTGCCAACCTGTCTAATGTTACTCAGAGATTATAGCTCATGGCTCTCATCTGTCTCATCTATTATACTGTAATGATTCTGAAGTGATTAAGAAGACTAATGTGAAGACTTTCCAACACAAAACTTTCTAGAAATCAAATATTAACTTTAGACCAGATCACATTGAAAGATTACCTTAACTTAGTCAATATCATATTAAGAAAAATAATTATGAAGCAAAAGTTATTTTTCTATTTTTGCTGATGAAAACAGACAAAGCAAGCACTACCAAAACAAATCTAACCCAATGACTTCTTGAATTACTTCCAAAATCTCAATGTACTTGAATTTTTTTATGAAAACGGAACTAATAAGAAAGACAGGCAGGGTGAGGGGAGAGAATTAGTTAGTGAGAGAGAGAGAGAGAGAGAGAGGAGAGAGAGAGAGAGAGAGAAGAGAGAGAGAGAGAGAGAGAGAGAGAGCAGCATTATATCTTGGTTTCACTTTAAGATGTAATCGTATTTAAGCAAAATAATACAATAAAATGGAAAACAAAAGAAAAATAATAGTAATGAAAAAATTAAAACAAATAAACTTTGGAATGTTCTGTTTAGTCAGTGAAGTATGAAATCAGATGAGTTCATGGATAGAAAACAGTCTACTTGTCATACAATATACATTATATATATATGTGTGTATATATATATATATATATGATATATGCTTGCATATGTGCTCACTCTCTCACATGTATGTGTATGATTTTACCAATATTAATTTTTCTTCTTTTTATTTCTATATACACTTTTATATTTTAAGATTTCAAATAAAAATATATTTGGTTTTCCATTTTCATTTATTTTTAAAAGTCATTTATTTAACATTGTTTGACTTAAAAGGATATAAATTCAAAGAATGGACAAAGCAAAACAATTTGTACATCAATAACAATGTCAATGATGATGATGATGATGATGATGATGATGATGACGATGATGATGATGATGATGATGACGATGATAAGGATAATAATATAATAACATGTTCAAACATTCAGAATATTGAAGTAAAAGATGGTTAACAATACTTTTATATGTGTTAATCCTTTGATGGTAATGTTTGAGAGAAAATGTGTACAAATAGGTTTTAATTCATTGTAGAGTTGATTTCAACACAAGAGTAAATGTTCTCTTCAAAGTTGAAATTTTGATCAAACTAAACCAAGAAGATAAACAAAGAAGCCCTTTATGACTTGTGAGTGAAAGAATGGAGCAGATTTCAAAATTGGTAGGGTGTTTAGAGTATTTTTGAAGTCCTCATTTACATGCAATTTATTTTGGGTACAATACCCAGGCAAGTTTATCCCTCTTCTGGCCATACCCATTATATTTTCCTACACAAACAAATATAGTTTTATTCCTTATAATTTGTATGGCTTAGTCAAAGCAAGAAGAACTGAACCAAATAACCTTTTACAGGACTTTTGAGAATGGAAGGGGAAAAGCAGAAACCATGAGATATAGGTTATCCTCAGAATGGACATGACATTTGTTTTCAAATGTTTGTGATAAAGTGGTTTCTACTGAAGTAACCCAAAGACCAGGTGATGGTTTTCAAACTCCACCTGTGTAACACCCCTGGACATGTTTGCAAAGTCACCTTTTCAAACTCCACCTGTCTGACACCCGTGGACATGTTTACAAAGTCAGAAAATAGCACAGCTCCCATGACTTTGGGAAACATTTTTTCATGCAAAGAGTTCCTGAAGCATGGAACAAACTGCCGGCATCACTTGTTAGTTGTCGGAGCACTGCATCCTTCAAAACTTCCATGCTTCCTGAGATTCACCAACACTACACCTGACTTTCTCCCCTCCATACACACGCAAGCATGTATCTGACTCATACATTGTTCACTTCCCAGACATTTGTACATTAAGGCACATGCTTTATATGCACTTTTGACAAGTTGTGGTGCACCTGAACACTGTATGCAATAATTTCATTATTATTATTTTTTAAATTGCATGGTTAAGTCTACCACTGAAGAACAGGTGTGGTTCATCTGATGAACAACCTGCTCAGTTTCTGTCTACCCACTTTCTGCCAAGGTTGGTATTGAACTGTGAAGAACTGAACTGAGCCAGACACTTGCTGGAGGTGCTGTGCATTGAGACTGGATTTGGAACCATGTGATTGCCAAGTCTGTTCTTGTAATCATGTCTTTTATTTTTTGTCTTTTACTTGTTTCAGTCATTGGCTGGTGACCATGCTAGGGTACTGCATTGAAGGGTATTAGTCAAGCAAATTGCCCCCATCTCCAATTTTTTCTTAAGCTTGATACTTATTCTATTGGCCTCTTAAGCTGATCCACTAAGTTACAATGATGTAAACACACCAACTCTGGTTGTCAATGCAAAGACATACATATATAGGTACACATACACACGTGTGTGTGATGGGCTTCTTTCAGTTTCTGTCTTCCAAATTTGCTCACAAGGTGTTGGTTGACCCAAGGATAAATTAGAAGACACTTACCCAAGGTGCTATGTGGTGGGATTGAACCCAGAACTATGTGGTTGGTAAGGAAGCTTCTTAATTCTTTATTGCTCACAAGGGGCTAAACACAGAGGGGACAAACAAGGACAGACAAAGGGACTAAGTTGATTACATTGACCCCAGTGTGTAACTGGTACTTATTTAATCGACCCCGAAAGGATGAAAGGCAAAGTCGACCTTGGCGGAATTTGAACTCAGAATGTAATGGCAGATGAAATAGCGCTAAGCATTTAGCCTGGCATGCTAATGTTTCTGCCAGCCCGCCACCTTCTTATCACACAGCAATACCTGCCCCTAATTCCCCTGGTAGTAATCCTTTTGGATTACTATGTGTGGGGCACAGTTGAGAAAAACATCAACCACACTGCCTGCAATTTGCAGGTCGAGTTGGTGGCCAAGATCAAGCAGGTGTTTGAAGATCTTCTTAGCGACACAATGAGAAATGCATATGCCTGGCTTTGGAGCCATCTTGGGGCTGTGACAGAAGCAGAGGGTGGCTACTTTGAATAAGCTGCCAGCCATAATCTAGTTGATTATTTTGATTTTTTAAAATGCTTTTATTTCTGGACAGGATGTTGTGGTTTCCTTTTCTTTAATGCAAACTGTCAAATTTAGCTCAGACACCTTGTATATTTCAAGTTGTTTGAACAAATAAGATTTTGTTAGTTTTTAAAATCTTTTATTGGTTTTTCAGTCTCTGTCAATTTCTTATTGTCTTAAGCTTGTAATCAGTGTCCCATCGTATATCATTTAATCAATTTCTTCATCTAAACTTGCAATGGTGTCTGCAGTATCATCATCTCCTTGCAGATTATTTCTTTTCAGTCCAATTTATTATCAATGCTAGTCTTCAA
Source organism: Octopus sinensis (assembly GCF_006345805.1). Lineage (NCBI taxonomy): Eukaryota > Metazoa > Mollusca > Cephalopoda > Octopoda > Octopodidae > Octopus > Octopus sinensis. The sequence goes on from NC_043005.1 coordinate 75,634,236, forward strand.
AACGCTCTTGGAAACTATAAGTTCATGTAAAACATTCTAAACTATTTTAACCCAGGTGGGAACAATAGTGAGGTCAGGCCTTTTGAGATTGCCTCCAGCTGTTATTTCCCCTTCATTTGCTGCTCTTCCCTTAGAGATTGTTTATTTTATTTACTTGGCATTTCCTGCAGCTAGGTTCTGTTCTTTCTCCACAAATTAATATTCTCAACAACACCAAACTTCCAGCTGTTCTTTTTAGCAAGTTATTTGATATTTAAGTTGAAAATTATTTTATTGTAAGTACTATGTCTTTCTCTACATCCATTCTCTTATTATAAGAGTATAGGCGCAGGAGTGGCTGTGTGGTAAGTAGCTTGCTTACCAACCACATGGTTCCGGGTTCATTCCCACTGCATGGTGCCTTGGGCAAGTGTCTTCTACTGTAGCCTCAGGCCGACCAAAGCCTTGTGAGTGGATTTGGTAGATGGAAACTGAAAGAAGCCCGTCGTATATATGTGTGTGTGCTTGTGTCCAACATCGCTTGACAACCGATGCTGGTGTGTTTACGTGTCCATAACTTAGCAGTTTGGCTAAAGAGACCGATAGAATAAGTACTAGGCTTACAAAAAATAAGTCGCAGGGTAGATTTGCTCGACTAAAGGCGGTGCTGTAGCATGGCCGTAGTCAAATGACTGAAACAAGTAAAAGAGTAAAAGAGAAAAGAGAATATATTGGTTTCTAACTTTGGCACAAGGTTAGCAATTTCAGAGGGGTGGGTTACATTTATTCTTGTATTCAACTGATGCTTATTTTATCAGCCCTGGAAAGATGAAAGGCAAAGTTGACCTCAGCAGAATTTGAACTGAGAAATAAGGATGGATGAAATGCCACTAAGCATTTTACCTGGTTTTCTAATGATTCTGCTTGCTTGCCACCTTAATAAGAGTATATATATTAAAATAGAAATAATACATTTCTAAATATCTCAGAGAGATTTATGCAGTAGTAGTACAATAAAGTAGTTGTATACTGTCAACTTAAATGTGACAGTCCCATGAAGGGCTAAATAACAGTAGTATTATTCCTTTCATGGGTCTGACACATTAAGTTGACAGTATACAACTACTTTAGTATATATATTGAACTGGCAAAAAGGTAGCCATCTTGTAGAATATATCAGCCTGTCAGACAAAATGCTCAGCAGCATTTCCTCTGGCTCTTTAGGTTCTGAGTTCAAATCCTGCTGAGGTCAATTTTCCTTTCATCTCTTCAAGTGAAGGTAACTCATAAATGCTCCTTCACCCTCAACAGCAATCTATAGCGCCCTCCACTCCGCTGTCCCCCATCCCAATGTCAGAGCAACAGGGCTCTATCTTGTCTTACTTTAACAGCTTATCTTCTTATAAAACCCATTGACCTATTAAAACCTTCTCTAACCCTTTTGACACCAACCTGCAAAATGGGATTACCTCTGGTTCCCTAATAGAAATTTCCTGTTTTGAAGTGAGCTAAATTAAAATAAGTACCAGTCATGTACTGGGGTTGATGTGATTGACTTGTCCTATCCCCTCAAAACTGTGTGCTTTGAACCCTGCATCGGACTAGTGTCTGTTTCAGAAGGAATGTTGTGATTGCAGTCACTTATACGCTGTGGAAAGTGGGTAACTGACTTTATGAGTCCTACTGCTTGATTGTGTGGTAGGAAGTATACTTCTAAACTGCATGGTTCTGGGTTCAGTCCTACTGTATGGCACCCCGTGCAAGTGTCTTCTATTATAGCCTTGGGCCAATCAAAGCCTTGTGAGTGGATTTTATAGATGGGAACGAAAAGAAGACCAAGAGTGGCTGTGTAGTAAATAGCTTGCTTACCAACCACATGGTTCTGGGTTCAGTCCCACTGCATGGCACCTTGGGCAAGTGTCTTCTACTATAGCCTTGGGCCAACCAAAGCCTTGTGAGTGAATTTGGTACACGGAAACTGAAAGAAGCCTGTCGTATGTATGTATGTGTGTATATGTTTGTGTGTCTGTGTTTGTCCACCCAACATCACTTGACAACCAATGCTGGAGTGTTTACGTCACTGTAACATAGCGGTTCAGCAAAAGAGACCAATAGAATAAGTACTAAGATTACGAAAATTAAGTCCTGGGGTCGATTTGCTCGACTAAAGGTGGTGCTCTAGCATGGCTGCAGTCAAATGACTGAAGCAAGTAAAAGAGTGTGTGTGTGTGTGTGTCTTTGAGTTTGTCCCTCACCACTGCTTGATCCTGTAACTTAGCAGTTTGGAAAAAGAGATGAATAAAATAAGTACTGGGCTTAAAAAATCACTTCTAGGTTCAATCCATTTGACAGTACCACAGTATGGCCACAGTCTAATGAGCAATACAAGTAAAAGAATAAATGTACATTTTAAAAATATTTTTTCATGACTAGCATGCATCAGTGATGTAATTTTCTCATTTTAGACTGGAATCAATTAAACTGGCCATATCTGGCCTAAATATTTTACCTGATTTGTGTTGAAAACGGCTAGATTTGGCTTTGCACACCTACTCTGTAATATCATTCTAAAAATAAATATTCATATCATGAAAATCTTAAAGCATTGAGATAATACATGATTAACACATAAAGTGTGACAGGCCACAATTGTGGCTGTCAGGCACAGGTTGACAGGCCACGATTGTGGCCCAGATAGATGCATTTAATTCATGGGCGTTTGTTGGGGTCTAATGTCACTCAAATGCTGCGATACCCCCCAGAATGCAAGAGGACTAATAGTTCAACTAATGACTTTTCAGATGATGTAAAACTTGTCACCGTTATTTACTAAGAAGATATTTTAACTATTTTTTTTGTTTTTTATGTGTGCATGGTAGTCTCATTTTCATAAAATGTGCTCAGCAGTCCATGCTATGTAAATGCAAATCCCAGTGCTTTATGGGTTAATTAAAAACAATTTGAATAAATAAGCATTACATTTGACAGAGTAATCTGAAGGCTAAAGGGTTAAGTAATAACTTTTAAACAATTGAGTTAGAACATCACTCCACCAGCATACTCTCTTTTACTCTTTTACTTCTTCCAGTCATTTGACTGTGGCCATGCTGGAGCACTGCCTTTAGTCAAGAAAATCGACCCCAGGACTTATTCTTTGAAAGCCTAGTACTTATTCTATCGGTCTCTTTTGCTGAACCGCTAAATTACGGGGACGTAAACACACCAGCATCGGTTGTCATGCAATGTTGGGGGGGACAAACACACATACATATATATATATATATATATATATATAATATATATATATATACAATGGGCTTCTTTCAGTTTCCATCTACCAAATCCACTCACAAGGCTTTGGTCAGCCCAAGGCTATAGTAGAAGATACTTACCCAAGGTGCCATGCAGTGGGAATGAACCCGGAACCATGTGGTTGGTAAGCAAGCTACTTACCACACAGCCACTCCTGCGCATGTTAACGGAAATTACAATAATCACTGGAGGTATTCACAATACACAAAGTGTTTTATCAACTGGGGCAACGAAGTGACTTGGAGACTACTGCCTTTGGCATCTTCGTTTTCATAGATTTGTTGACATGCTTATCTTAGTTTTACATTAGAATTTATTGCGAACCCATGAATATTTTACCCTGATTGTTTGTATGAAATTTTCACAGTTTACACAAGTAAATATAGTAACCTTTTCATTGAAATTAGATGTGTTTATATATTGTTTATTTATTCTTCTATCCTTTTACGTGTTTCAGTCGTTGGACTGTGGCCATGCTGGGGTAATTTGAACCTCAGCATTTACGACTTTTTGTTTTTTGTGTGTAGTGCTTTTCCAATGGAGACACAAGCAAGCTAGCATCGATTGTCAAGTGGTGGGCGACAAACACAAAAACATAACTCTCTTGTACTTGTTGCAGTCATTTGACTGTGGCCATACTGGAGCACTGCCTTTAGTCGAGCAAATTGACCTTAGTCTTTGTAAGCCTAGTACTTATTCTATTGGTCTCTTTTGCTGAACCGCTAGGTTATGGGGACATAAACACACCAGCTTCGGTTGTCAAGCGATGTTGGGAGGACAAACATAAACACACATATATATACATATACATATATACGACAGGCTTCTTTCAGTTTCCGTCTACCAAATCTACTCACAAGGCTTTGTTTGGCCCGAAGCTATAGTAGAAGACACTTGCCCAAGGTGCCATGCAGTGGGACTGAACCCGGAACCATGTGGTTGGTAAGCAAGCTACTTATCACACAGCCACTCCTGCGCCACACATACATATGTATCTGTGTGTATGTTTACGTATGTGTGTACACACACACACACACACACAAGTTTCCACACAGTTTCTGGCTATGTAAAGCAATTTTTATCATACAAGCCACTGACAGAGCCTCTGCATAGTTGTCCAACAAGTTAGAAACAGTACCCATATCTTCCTCAAATCATTCAGTACCAGCTTAAAAAATCATGTACTCACTGGATAGTGCAGTCTTAAACATATGCTTAAAAAACACCACCAAAAGATAGAAGAATAACATAGCTGGAACAATGTTAATCACAGATCTACCCATTCAGTGCTAACTGAATTGGTTGAATAACAATTCAGATGGTTATGTCAAACTGCGTAAGACTGTGGTCAATCCCTGGCTGGAGGGGGCTGCTGCTGGAAGGCCATGTATAGCAGGAGCATTCAGCTCCTTTACTATACCTCTGGAAAGAGTCAGAAGCAGTTGTCAGAGAATTTCTACGACTTCACCAACCCCAGTCTCTGGTCTGGTGACTGGCGTCCGTGCTAGCAGGGTGCAAAGAGCACCTTACAAGCATGATCATTGACAGAGCGGCTAACCGGCTTCCATGCCAGTGGCACTTAAAAGGCACCATCCGAGCGTGATCATTACCAGCATTGCCTTCCTAGCACTTGTGCCTGTGGTAGTAGGGTGCCAAGAGCACCATCCAAGCGTGATCATTGCCAGAGCAACCAACTGGCTTCAGTGCCTGTGGAACGTAAAAGGGCACCATTCGAGCATGATCGTTACCAATGTCGCCTTACTGGCACCTCTGCTGGTGGCATGTGTAAAAAGATTCAAGCAAGGTCGTTGCCAGTACCGCCTGACTGGCCCCCGTGCCGGTGGCATGTAAAAAGCACCCACTACACTCTCGGAATGGTTGGCGTTAGGAAGGGTATCCAGCTGTAGAAACTCTGCCAAATCAAGATTGGAGCCTGGTGCAGCCAACTGGTTCGCCAGCCCTCAGTCAAAATCGTCCAACCCATGCTAGCATGGAAAGCGGACGTTAAACGATGATGATGATGATGAAGATGTAATTCCATGGATTACAGTATGTGAGCACAGCTGAGAAAGACACCAACTGCTCTGCCTGAAACACCAAGGTTGAGCTAGAGGCCAAGATCAAGGAGGTATTAGAATATCTTCCCAAGGTCAAAATAAAGAATACATACACCAGGTTCTGGAGCTGTCTTTGGGGCTTGGTGGAAGCTGGAGGTGGCTATTTTGAGTAAACTGTTATCTCTTAGCCACAATCCAGTTGACATTTTTTAATTTTTAAAAATTTTTGGATGGGGCATTGTATTTTCTTTTCTGTATATGGAAACTGTCAAATTTAGTTTGAACACCCTGTGTGTATGTGTGTGTATGTGTGTGTGTGTGTGTGTGTTGTGTGTGTGTGTGTGTTTGTGTGTGTGTGTGTGTGTGTGTGGATGGATGGATGGGTAGATGAATGCATGGACAGATGGTGCTATGCATGTGTGTGTATTCTGAGATTTTTCGATAAATTTTGACAGTAATAATTCTTTTTTGGAACGGTGGATCTCAAAGGAAATAAAGTTATATATATATATATAAAACATTGCATATGTAATAGCATCTAAATATTGGGTTAAAAGTCTCTTTGGATAAAAAAGCCTGTCACTTTTTATAGGAGATGAGAGTTTGTGTCCCACAAGAGCCTTTAACTTTTTCTGTCGAAAGAATTTTTTAACTCAACATTGACACCATATTATTTGCAACTTTATTTACTTTGAGATCCACCATTTCAAATAAGAATTATGTATATATATATATATCATAATCTGTGTGAATAAATGATATAATTATCATTTTTGTTTATTTTTTTATTAAAAAAATTGTTTTTGTTTCCATTTGTAGATTTATTTATGGCTGGTGGCTTGTAAATAATTGTGAAAAGATTGAGTTAATTAAGTGTTGTACTAGTAGTTCATGAGTCATTAGTTAAATTTAGTGCAAGTAATTTGTGGTAGACTTTGTAAAGGATGCTAAACTCTAAAGTATCTTTGAGTTCATCTAAGTTTTGGAAATTAATACCAGATCAGGAAATGTCACTTGCAATTGAGAAGAAGATTTATCTCTTAGCAGAGAGATAAGTACTTAAATTTTAAGTACTACTCTTTATCATCCTTCAGAGTTTTAAGATTTAAAAAAACGACAAACAAACAAAAAAATGAAGTGTAGAATTGGAAACAGTTGTTAAAAAGATTTTTATTAGGTTGACCTAAATTGTAACTTTTCTCAGTGAAGGTAACTCATAAATGCTCCTTCATCCTCAACAGCAATCTATAGCACCCTCCACTCCGCTGGCCCCCCATCCCACTGTCAGAGCAACCAGCTCTATCTTGTCTTACTTTAACAGCTTATCTTCTTATAAAACCCATTGACCTATTAAAACCTTCTCCAACCCTTTTGACACCAACCTGCAAAATGAGATTACCTCTGGTTCCCTAATAGAAATTTCCTGTTTTGAAGTGAGCTAAATTAAAACCTTCCATCAAGATTCCATTTTAATTTATGTCCCATATAAGGCTTTGAGCTGGCAAAATCATTAGCATGTTGGACAAAATGCTTAGCAATATTTCTTCTGTCTTTACATTCTGAGTTCAAATTCTGCCAAGGTCGACTTTGCTTTTTATTTTTTGGGGTGGTCAATAAAACAAGTACCAGTTGAATACTGGGGTCGATGTAATCGACTTACCCTCCTCTAGAATTGTTGGCCTCATGCCAGAATTTGAAACCAGTTTATGTCTCATATACATATTTGACTAAATTCTTCATTATTTTTTAAATTAGTTGAAATAAAGTCAGTGTATTTCAACAGGAATATGGCAATAAAAGAGTTAACCTTTTGGTCACCAACCTACCTGAAACTGCACTTGGTTCCATGATAGAGTCTTTCTGTTTTGAAGTGATCTATATTTAAACCTTCCCTCAAGATTCCATTTTTATTTATGTTCCATATACCTATTTGATTAAATTCTTTATTATTTCTAATATCAGAATCATTAACACACCAGTGAAAATGCATATTGGCTTTTTGTCCATCTTTACATTCTGAATTCAAATTCTGCTGAGGTTAACTTTGCCTTTCATCCTTCCAAGGTCAATAAAACATTACTGACTTCCCCGCTCCCTTGAAATTGCTGGTCTTGTGCCAAAATTTGAAACTATTATGATTTAAAACAGTTACCCTTATAGTAGGAACTTTATATTACTATGATTCTTTGTCAGAAAATAAACCCAGAAAACACATTACATGAATTTCTTCCAGGCTGCAATTAATTTCCAGCAATTAAAATGTTTGATAAATATATCTTAGGTTTTGTCATGCTGATGGTTTCTAAAAAGAATGAAATAGTGCTATACAGGATTACTACAGACTAGAAATTCAAAGAACTTCATGATAAAGAAGTTTGCTTTCTAATTACATGGTTTCAGGTTCAGTCCCACTGTGTTACCCTTTGGACAAGTGCCTTCTACTATTGCTTCAGGCCAACCAAAATCTCTTGAGTTGATTTGGTACTTAGAAACTGAAACAAGTTTGTTGTGTGTGTGTGTGTGTGTGTGTGTGTGTGTGTGTGTGTTGTGTGTGTGTGTGTGTTTATGTCTTTGTGTCTCTGTTCGTCTGCTAGCACTGCTTGACAACCAGTGTTGCTGTGTTTATATCCCCATAACTTAATAGTTTAGCAAAAGAGAGTGTGTATGTGTATGCATGTATATATATATATATATATATATATATATATATATATATATGAGTATATGTGCATGTGTGTATATATATGTATATATATATATATATATATGTTTATATACACATGTATATAGATATATATGCATGTATATATGTTTCCTTGTGTTTGCATTTATCCCCAAACCTACCTATCCTTCCTTTGATAACCAATGTTGGTTTGTTTATGTCCCTGTAACTTTGTTGTTTGGCAAAAGAGCCTGCTGGTATAAGTACTAGTCTCTAAAACAGATACTGGGGTTGATTGAGCCCTTTCAGGTGGTGCCACAGCATGGCCATAATCCAGTAATTGAAACAAGTGAAAATAAAAGAAAGATAAATATTTGGAAAAAAAAAACCTTTGCCAAGATACCAAGTTGTGGCTTCTCCATACATTTTATTCTCCAGCTTCTGGCATTAAAAATAATTACCACCAAGCCCATTAATATCCACATAAAGAAACATGAACATCAAAAATTCTGACATTTAATTAAGTATTTACCAGTTAATTAGAACTATAAGTACAAGTTCTTATTTGGTCATTGTAATCGACACACTTAATTACCAAACGATGAGAATGAAATCTTGTAGATCGGTGATTAATTCAAATTCTAATTTCTCTTCTCTTGAACCAATCATATTTGCAAAACTTTTCTTGTTCTGTTGAAATGACAAATGTTAGAGAATAAGTAGTAAGCACCCGATAAACCGAATATCTGACCTAGATTCAATTCTTCTTTCAAACCCTGAAACCAGTAGAGATATTTTATCCTTAAATCTCTGATGAAAAGAGCATGACTCATTTACTCCAGTTTGTGGGGTAAATATTTTTCGTCATATGAAGAGCTTACTTTCAAAACCAGATATATGCATCAGAATGCCTTTCAAGTAATTGTTTCAAACAACAACTTGAATATATCTGATTTTGATTTTAGCATGCCGGGCGAAATGCGTAGCCGTATTTCGTCTGCCGTTACGTTCTGGGTTCAAATTCCGCTGAGGTCAACGTTGCCTTTCATCCTTTCAGGGTCGATAAAATTAAGTACCAGTTAAGCACTGGGGTTGATGTAATCAACTTAATTTCGTCTCTCTGTTCTTGTTTGTCCCCTCTATGTTTAGCCCTTTGTGATTAGAATATTAAGCTCTGCCTACTGTCTAAATGGCATCTATCCCGGATTGACAGTAAAAAATTTCATGTTCATGAAGCCAGCAGCTTGCAGATTGTGTTTTAATGGTTATCATAAAATCAACCAAATATGCACTTATACCGGTTTCGAAAGTAGGCTCTTCATATTATTTTATGAGGGGATATAGCTGTAGAAGAGGTAGAGGGCGGGGGGAATAATTGCATTTTATCTTCCACTTGTTTCAGCCATTAGACTGCAGCCATGCTGTGGCGTCACCTTGAAGAATTTTTAGTTGAATGAATTGGCACCAGTGTTTATTTTTGCTTTTTAAACCCGACACTTATTCTATCAGACACTAACGCTGAACTGCTAATTTAGAGGGACATAAACACACCAACACTGGTTGCCAAGTGGTGTTCAGGGACAAACACAGATGCAAAGACACACACATACACATACATTATACATACATATATATATGATATATGATATATATATATATATATATATGTGTGTGTGTAGAAGATTGAAAAGGAACACATAAGATGATATATATAGAAAGGAAGTCAAGATAGAAAATGCTAAAATAATTTTATAAAAAACATTTCAGTACCAGTTTCAGTCATTGAGACTTTTTCAACTGTAAGTATAGAAAACAATTAAATTTTGGAAAAATTAAAAAAAAGCTTTTTAAAGGAATATTTGCATAGTATTCAAATACAAGGGGCATTTTCCCTGTTTCTCCCTGTCTCTGAGACAGATTTCATTCTCATCGTTTGGTAATTGGAATCAAGGGGATCTGTAGGGAAAAAATGGTTGAGAACCACTTTGCTACACTAAATGCAACATTCTGAGATCAGAATACTTCCTATCTCATGTTTTCTTGTCTCCCCCTGCTGCAGGTTCAATTCATTTTAAGATCTTGGCACTTCCTTATGCAGCAGTCCTTCGTCAAATGCCTCAGAAACCTATATCAGTACAGTCTTCTCTCTTACACTCTACAACTGATTCTTGTTACACTCAATTATTCTTTCAATTTTGATGTTTATGCCCACTAACATTACACATCCTGTAGAGCACACTTACTACATTTCTATCTAGTTTTTGCAAATATCCTGCATTCAACACCCAAGTCTCACTACCTATTTCTTTACTACCCACAAGGGGCTAAACACAGAGGGGACAAACAATGACAGACAAACGAATTAAGTCGGTTATATTGACCCCAGTGCATAACTGGTACTTATTTAATCGACCCTGAAAGTATGAAAGGCAAAGTCAACCTCGGCAGAATTTGATCTCAGAACATAATGACAGACAGAATACAGCTACGCATTTTGCCCGGCGTGCTAATGGTTTTGTCAGCTCGCCCTCACTACCACGTAGTCTTGTAGCTCAAACACAAGCAACAGAGGTCAGGTTCTGAAGTTAGTGGAAGTGAGCACATAAAGCAAAAGACACTGTGACACATACCAAGCAATTTTACAGTCATTTCTCTTATATTACACAAAATATTTAATTAGTTATAATATACGTAATTGTCTTCTACATCCATTAATTCCATGTTTCAGTAACAATTTCATTAAGTATGAAGTTTACAATTAGTGATATAGGTGTGATGTGAAAAAGACAAAACTCCATGGGATTGTTTGGTGTCAGAGTTTGTTTTGGTTCTTCTGATGTCAGCAGCCACCAACATATCACAAGAGATGAGCAAACAGTTCAGGAACACAGGAGGCTGGTCAAATAAAGTAATGACTGCAGAAAGTTCTTCCAAGGCCATAAGATTAACAAAAAGGAAAAAAAGAGATTTGACTTTTACTGCAAAAGTGAACATAGGTGCAGGAGTGGCTGTGTGGTCAGTAGCTTGCTTACCAACCACATGGATCCGGGTTCAGTCCCACTGCATGGCACCTTGGGCAAGTGTCTTCAACTATATAGCCTCGGGCCAACCAAAGCCTTGTGAGTGGATTTGGTAGACGGAAACTGAAAGAAACCTGTCGTATATATATATATGCTTGTGTATGTGTGTGTGTGTGTATGTGTGTGCGCGTATGTGTGTGTGTGTGTGTGTGTATGTATGTGTATATGTTTGTATGTCTGTGTTTGTCCCCCCAACATCACTCGACAACCGATGCTGGTGTGTTTACATCCCTGTCTCTTAGTGGTTCAGCAAAAGAGACCGATAGAATAAGTACTAGGCTTACAAAGAATAAGTCCTGGGGTCGATTTGCTCGACTAAATATGGCGCTCCAGCATGACCACAGTCAAATGACTGAAACAAGTAAAAGAGTAAGTTTAAAGTGATTTCCATTGAGCCACAAACCATTTACCAATTCTGTAGTTCACCCCCTCCCCTCTATGCCCTAAGCCCTCTCTTATTTTGTTTAATGGTTAATCCAGCTCTGCTTGTACCCCATATACAGCTGAGTGAACTGGGGCAACATGAAATAAATTGTTTTGCTCAAGAACACAGTATGCCACCCCGGTCTGGGAATCAAAACCATGATTAGTTGTAAGTGCAAACACTAGACAACATGCCTTCACTGCTAATACTTTCAGACATTATAAAACTATAGGACATTACATGTGTATTTATGAAAGTGAATTGGCTGTTTCTTTTTCTCTGGCTGGAATTTTTTCGAAGTGGAAAACACTGGTTCATGAGAACTGGTTTATCAAAGTTAAGGTGACACCAGCCAGTGTGACTTAGCAGCTGCTTAGCTTTGCTGAATACCAGCTAAATGCTTGAGTAACTGACCTACTTAGAAAATGTGACCTGCTTATCATTTAGCTCTACAGTAACTATGAAAATGTACTATATCTATATATATGCAGTAATTCCACTCTACTCTTTTTACATCTAATTTCACACACACACACACACACATACACCATCACACATACACAGTCACACACAGACACACACACCATCACACACACACACACACAAACACACACACACCATCACACACATGCACATTCACACACACACACACCATCACACACACACACTCACCCCCACACACACAGAATCACACATTCATGTATAGCTAAATCCATATACACATTTGCCTAAGATGGATATATATAGTTGTATTTGTGTGTTTGTGCTTGTATGTGTGCTGTGTGTGCATGTGTGTATGTGTGTGTATGTGTGTTTATTTCTGTGCATATATTAGTGTTTGTATTTGTATGTATTTGTGTGTGCTTATGTGTGTGTACATGTACATGTGTGTTTCCATTTGTGTAAACATGTTTGTATATGTGTGTGTGTGACTGTGTGTTTGTGTATGTTTGTATTTGTGTGCTTGCATGTATATGTGTGTGTATCTGTGTGTGTGTGTGCGTGGTATGTCTTGCATATGTGGTATGTGCATTATGTATATGTAAAACGAATACATTCATTTACTGTATCACTCTACTTCATTTATTCCGTCCAAATTATTTTGGTATTCACCAGCCTGAAATTGTGTGTTTTTCTTTTTTTATTGTTATTATGCTAATGTTAACTATTCTAGATTGAAACCGGAATTTGATAACATAGTCTAGTCAATTATTTCTGAAAAGAACTTTCCATTAAACTATTTGTTCATGTGGCAAATATTTCATAGAAAATTCTAAACTGACATTATATTTAAAGAGAGAAAAGTTAAATATGTTTGTTGGTTTGATTTGATTTCATTAGATTATTTCAGTTGCTATTTTATTTTTGCAAGAAAAGTATAAACCCGCACGCCCACACACACACACACCTTCCTCTCCACACACACATCTTCCCCTCCGCACACACACGGTTCGAAATGATGCCGCAAACAAAAGACGGAGACAGATGAGAGAACAACAACCAGGGTGTAGTAGTTTGACGCACAGGAAGAATGGAAGAAATCTTCGATATTTCAAGCCTACACTCTCCTTCAGAAAGAAATGAGGAGAGAGGAAAGAGGAAAATAAAAAAAATGGAAAGAAAAAGAACATTATAGTTACATCATCACTGGGTCAATGATGTAACTGAGGTTACGTCACACACATTGATGTAACCATGATCTTCTGTTGATCTGATGAGCAAGCTTTCTTCATCTGCATTAATTTGTAAATTAAATTTGTAATTTACAATGTAGCATGCATATTAATGCAAATATATAAACACAATTTATTATACTCTGAGATTATTATTATATGAACAAGGCTGTGAAACAACTGTAATCCTTGCAATAGCAAGTGGTTAACTAAGTATATTCACCTCTCATACCTTCTGACGTTATATAGTTTATCTTTTATCTTTTATTTGTTTCAGTCATTTGACTGTGGCCATGCTGGAGCACCACTTTGGGAATTTTAGTTGAATTAATCGACCCCAGTATTTATTTTCTTTTTAAACTTGGTACTTATTCTATCATTCTCTTTAGCCAAACTGCTAAGTTATGGGGATGTTAAGCAGTGGCTGGAGACAAACACACACACACACACATGCACATGTATGTAATGGGTTTCAGTTTCCATCTACCAAATTTATTCATAAGGCTTTGGTTGGCCTGAGACTCTAGTCGAAGACATTTGACCAAGGTGATATGCAGTGAGATTGAACCTGGAACCATGTGGTTGGGAAGCAAACTTCCTACCACACACTCATGCCTGCACCTATATATACATACATATATATATATATATATATATATATATATATATATATATATATATATATTGCAGGATGGCCTGCTGTGCTTATCTTGGATCGTGGGGTGACTTGCTGTCCTTGAGGAGACCTATTGAGTCAAGTACAGCAACATCAAAATAAATATCAAATGGAAATTGTAGTTGTGATACCTGTGCTGGTGGCATGTAAAAAGCACCATCTGAACGTGGCCAATGCCAGCATGGCCTTAGCTGGCTTCTGTGCTGGTGGCATGTAAAAAGCACCGACCGATCGTACCTGTTGCCAGCCTCCTGTGGCACGTGAAAAGCACCCACTACACTCTCACGGAGTGGTTGGCGTTAGGAAGGGCATCCAGCTGTAAAAACACTGCCAGATCAGACTGGAATCTGGTGCAGCCTCCTGGCTTCCCTGACTCCAGTTGAACCATCCAACCCATGTTAGCAAGGAAAACGGATGTTAAACGATGTTGATGATGATATATATATATATATATATATATATATATATATATAAGAGTGAGTGGACAAAAGAAAGAAGGACACTCAACACATTTATTGGGAGTTAAATGTATGTATCAAAACAGTTTGATTCAAATATATATATTTCAAGCGAACTCTCAGACACTGATTTTGCAACAAGCAAAAATGCTTGTTCTAAAATCTCTCTAAGTGATCAGTGCAATAGTTGTACTGACAAGTAACATTTGTAGCCACTTTAACACGGCTGTCCATTCAAGTGGACTCTGCTATGATTTTTTAATGCCAAGAGGATATCTCCTCTAGCTGGTTAACAATGCACAACTGTAACCAATAAAATTGATCAGCACAGTAGTTTCCTGACAAATAATATATATATTGCGCGCAGAAGTGAGCTGCTATCATCTGTGGCAGATGAAGTGTCCAGTGCTGAGGAGTGGCAGAAATAGCCTAAAACCAGGACTGGTCTATTGGTTCCGTCTATTGGTTCCCCGCTTGCAATTTTATTAAGTGCAGCTGTCCTCTTGGGATTATAAAATTGCAGTAGAGTCTGCTTGAATGGACAGCCATGTTAAAGTGGCAACGAATATTATATATATATATATATATATATATATATATATATATATAATATATATATATATATATATATTAATGTATGTGTGTCTTTGTGTCTATGTTTGTCACCCATCCACCTGCCACCATCTGACAATTGGTATTGGTTTGTTTACATCTCTATAAGTTAGCAGTGCAACAAAAGCAACCTATAGAACAAGTACCAATCTTTAAAAAAAAAAACAGAAAAGGATACAAACAAGCCATAAGTTCCAGGGTTAATTCATTTGACTAAAAGATTCTTGAAGGCAATGCCCCCAGCAAGGCTGTACTCCAATGACTGAAGCAAGTAAAAGATAAAAAATATAAGATGAAAGATATGTTTTTAAAAAAACTACTTTTTACTTTCTATTTTTATAAAATCAAATTGGTGACTGGAAATTTAACAAGTTGCTTGGTTTTAAATATCAAATGTTGCTAAAAATATATTGTATTTTTATTTAATTAATTATTTGGCTGTGTTTTTAGTGGATATATCCAAATGAACAAATCATATTCAAGATATTTGGAAGTTAGAATTTGCTTTGAGCACTATTTAAGATTAAAAAGTATTAACTATATACCTTGAGGAAAGTACTTCACATCTATATTTACAAATCATGATGATGATGATGATGATGATCACCATCATCATCATCATCATCATCATTTAATATCAACTTTTTCATACTCGTATGGGTCAGATGGAATTTGTTCAGACAGATTTTCTTTGGCCAGATGCCCATCCTGTTGCCAACTCCCACCTGTTTTCAAGCAAGTTTACATTTCTTTAGGGTCAGATATGTTTTGCATGGAAGACTGGAAACAAACAACATCGCTTGTATGACAGTGAAACTCGTTTACAAACCATCACATGATGTCAAGACAAGAGTACACATAAATGCACACATGCACGCGTGTGTATGCACACACACACACAACACACACACACACAGACTCTCTCTCTCACAATGGGCTTCTCTCAGTTTCAATCTACCAGATCCCAGATACATTCACAAGGCTTTGGTTAACCTAGGGCTGTAGTAGAAAACACTTGCTCAAGATGTCATGCAATAGCACTGAACCTAAGACCACATGGTTGGGAAGCAAGCACGCAGCCATATCTGTGCCTAACACATCCATCCATCCATCAACCAGCCAACCAACCATAATATATCCTTCCTCATGCAGGCCCTTCACTAACAACTATATCCTGTCCTTCCTCTGGAATTCTTTTACTTCACAGGTTATTCCTGCAGCTTTTGACATGAAACAGTTCACGAACACTAATAACATTGATCCCATTATCAAACAGAGCCCTGAAAGAAGATGAGATAAACACAGCCCTTCTTTCAAACCAAAACAATATCAAAGAATCTGTTTCATTGCATTCTTAAATGAACACTTAATTCCTTGTATATTGATTCAATTCCTCTAGCTCTCTCTCTCTTATTTCCTTTATTAGAAAAATTTGATAAATATCATAATGACAGATTTGATGAATTTCTTAATAATAACATATGTTTTTTCTTGAACTTTACAGTTTGGTCGTCGAGTTTGTTGTACCTGTCGGACCCCACCAGAAAAGCCTGTATTCCAAGTATTGTGTTTGGGACTAACTGGATCAGGAAAGAGTGCTATTATATATGCCTTAAGTAAAGATTCTATTGACAAACTGGAGCCTACAGTAGGTGAGTGTTGTTATTGTTTAGCCCAAGGACATCGTTGATTGAGCAAACCTATAATCAAAGTTGTTCCAGTCATGATCTTTCCCCATCTTCTTGTATCTCATTTACTCTTTTACTTGTTTCAGTCATTTGACTGTGGTCATGCTGGAGCACCACCTTTAGTTGAGCAAACTGTCCCCAGGACTTATTCTTTGGAAGCCTAGTACTTATTCTATCAGTCTCTTTTGCCGAACCTCTAAGTTACAGGGACGTAAACACACCAGCATCTGTTGTCAAGCGATGTTGGGGGAACAAACACAGACACACAAACATATACACACACATACACACACACGCACACACACACACACACACACACATACACACATGTATATGACAAGCTTCTTTCAGTTTCCGTCTACCAAATCCACTCACAAGGCTTTGGTCAGCTCGAGGCTATAGTAGAAGACACTTGCCCAAGGTGCCACGCACTGGAACTGAACCCGGAACCATGAGGTTGGTAAGCAAGCTACTTACCACACAGCCACTCCTGTATACACAATCAGAATATCCTATTTGATACTTACCAACCATAGACCAGAACCACAGTTTTATCCAACCCTACCTGGGGCATATCTTTCTATCTGAATCCTTATTTTACTCTCTTTCTCTCTCTCTCTCCCTATATGTATATATATATATATATATAGATATATGTGTGTGTGTGTGTGTGTGTACAGTGAGCTTCTTTTGGTTTCCATCTACTTAATTCACTTACAAGGATTTGCTCGGCCTGGAGCTATGGTAGACGATACTCACCCAAGGTGCTATATAGTGGGACCGAACTTGAGCCATGTAGTTGAGAAATGAGCTTCTTAACCACACAGCCATGCCAATGCCTATCTCTGAAATTTATGTTGAACTTCAGACAAATTTCTTTTGATATCCAACTGTAGCCTATTTGTGTTATGCAGAATGCACATGTACAATCCATTTGCTGTTGTTTAACTTCAGGTCAGTTCTGACTCAGTGGACCAATGATCAAAAGCATTCCAGCTATGACTATTGACGATCATCTAATGTGTCCTTCCTTTTTCTTTTTAAATGGTATAATATAATTTGAAAGGCTGCAAGCTGACAGGGCTGTTAGCACATTAGACAAAACACTTAGAACATAAAGAGTCAGAAAACAAAGGTCTGAAATTTCAAATCCTGCTGAGATAAACTCAACCTTTTCATCCATTTGGGATTGATAAAATAAAGTTGGAGACTCCCTTCGGTCACGAATGACCATGAAATTGCACCTAGAAAGTTACCCTCTGAGGCACAAGTCCAGGCAAGGTTGTTTATGGAAGTCCAGCAGTGGCCCATACATACCAGCCACCCATCTCCATCCCACCGATGTTATCCAAGGGAAAGGCAAAGGCCGATATAACTTGGCACTAGTGACATCGCAACTCATTTCTACAGTGAAGGCGCATGGCTCAGTGGTTAGAGCGTCGAACTTATGACCATGAGGTTGTGAGTTCGAATCCTGGACCAGGCTGCGTGTTGTGTTCTTGAGCAAGACACTTTATTTCACGTTGCTCCAGTTCACTATAATAAAGTACCAATAAATTAATTGGGGTCAATGTAATTTGAACCCGGCTACAGGCTTCTGTCCTGTTCAGGGGAATGTTGTGATCTCAGTCACTTAATCTGTTAAGGAAGCCAGGAAACAAGTCTTCTGAGTATTAGGGGTCAACGAAAATTATAGTTGAGGAATATTTGCTTACTATTTCTAACATGTCTTACAATCGTGTGCAGGTCCTTTTGTTGGCTTGTACTCATCACCTGTTTTGTTAAGCGTGATATTATGTCATGATAAGGAAAAGAGAAAGTACAGAAGCTGTCATACACCAGCCTCATCATCCCATCATAAGCATGACTAAGGAAGAAGATACTGGAAAGATCTTGTGCAGATTTAATCACTGGCGCTCTTTCTTCAACATAAACTGATATTTATCATGTACAGACATATATCTTGCTGTTAATTACATCTAATTGGTGTGATTTATTTATTTTTTTCCTTCTTGTTTACATAACCTTATGTTGAATGCCGTCTTCTCAATACATGAATCAATATATTCATTCGAAAACATCAATAAAAATCACCGTTGTGTAAAATTAGATTAGAACATCAATTAAATTTTATAATAAAATAGAATTTTACTTTAGGAAGACAAAGAATCTAATGAAAACAGGGATGAAATTTACCAGAGTGACATTTAAATTGAGGCCATCGGATTTTTCTTTATTTAGTTTTTTTCTTTAATTAGGTAAAGTTATGTTTTTTGTCAGATGAGAAATATAATCAGTTAATCAATATTAGTATATTATTGATACATGTTTTCTTGTTGTTGTTCTTGTGTAGCCCTGGGTCAGCCTTGATCAAGTAGACCTATGCTTTAAAAGCACCTCAGCCATGGCCATCCTTGCTTTTATTTATTTATTTATTTAGTTTGGAGTGGTTGTGTGGTAAGAAGTTTGCTTCCCAACCACATGGTTCCAGGTTCAGTTCCACTGTGTGACACCTTGGGTAGGTGTCTTATATTATAGCTTCAGGCTGACCAAAACCTTGTCAGTGAATTTGGGAGACAGAGACTGAAAAGAAGCTCATTGTATGCATGTGTGTGTGTGTGTGTGTGTGTGTGTGTTTGTGTGTTTGTTCCTTGCCACCTCTTGCCAAGTGGTGTTGGTTTGTTTACATCCTTGTAACTTAGCAGTTCGGCAAAGTGACTAATAGACTAAGTACCAGGTTTAAGAAATTAAAATAAATACTGGGGTCAATTTGATTGACTACAAATTATTCAAGGTGATGCTCCAGCATGGCTGTAGTCTAATGATTGAAAAAAGTAATAAAAAAAAAAGGTTTATTCAGATTCATGCTTCTTTTTTCATTATGGTAGGCACTGATTAAAGGAAGATTTGAATGGTGTTTATATCTGATCGAGTGATCACTTATAGGCCCCCTTCATCACATTGCATATTTATTTTCTTTTTGGAAAGATAAAAAGCAAGGATAGAAAAGGGTCACATTGGTAGGGTTTGAACTCAGTACATAGAAATACAAAGCTAAACAGTCCATTACATCCAGTGAGGTACATTATAATTTCTGCCAAAACATCATCATGGCTTTTCTTAATTTAACATTTGGTTTTTAACAAAATCTGATTAGAGTTCAACTAATTAGTTTTTCTCCTGCTCTCTTTACACACACCTACACACCGTGTTTCATTCATCTTCATCTTTCATCTATTCATCCTCCAATCAAAACACATTCTCATACATAACTTCTGAACCCTGCTTTCTATCTGCCCCTGCAAATGTTCTGATATTTTCCATACACACCTTCTCTTTGACTTCAAGAAAGAAAGGAGCCATGACTCTCTCCCAGTTATGAGATACACAGAACCCAGCTTTACACAACCAGGTATTTTTAACCCTTTCATTACCAACCTGGCTGAAACCGGCTCTGGCTTTGAATACAAATGTCTTGTTTTCATAAGTTTTGGTTGCATGGTTTAGTGGTTAGGGTATTTGGCTTATGATCATAAGGTCATGAGTTCAATCCCCCATGGTGTGTTGTGGCTTTCAGCAAGACTTTATTTTATGTTGCTCCCGTCCGCTCAGCTGGCAAAAGTGAGTAATATCTGCTTTTCAATTGTCCAGCCTTGTCACATTCTGTGTCATGTTGAATCTCCCTAAATGCTATGTTAAGGGTACACATGTCTGAGGAGGGCTCAGTTCAACTGGAACCCTTGTCATTGTAACCAATAGAGTGCCAGTTTATGTCAACCTTTTAGCATTTAAACCGGCCATATCTGGCCCAAATATTCCATATGTTTTATGTCCAAACTGACCACATCTGGCCTCTCACAGCTACCCTACAATGTCATCTAAAAATAAACAATCACATCATCGAAATCTTGAAGTTATGTGATAATCCATGATTAATTCAAAACAATGTGAATAAATAGCACAGGAGTAGCTGTGTGGTAAGTAGCTTGCTTACTAACCACATGGTTCCGGGTTCAGTCCCACTGCGTGGCACCTTGGCAGGTGTCTTCTACTATAGCTTCGGGCTGACCAAAGCCTTGTGAGTGGATTTGGTAGACGGAAACGGGAAGAAGCCCGTCGTATATATATGTATATATATTTGTGCATGTGCGTGTATATGTTTGTGTGTGTGTGTGTGTGTGTCCCCAACATTGCTTGACAACCGATGCTGATTTGACTCAGTCTAACTCAGCCAACCATTTTAGTGGTCCAGCCATGTAGTGGTCCATCCACCATTGTAATTGTCCACCATTATAGTGGTCTGTATAGAGAAGATAGTAAAACCAATTGAAAGGATATTTGGATGGTGTTTCTAGCAGATGAAGTA
>NC_043005.1:75665222-75670613 GCF_006345805.1 Octopus sinensis
TATCTCTTAGTTACCCTAAATCATAATTATATATGACACTTGTGAAGACCTTTTGAGGCAAGTGAAAATCAAAAAATCAAAAAATCAAAAAATCAAAACAAATCAAAATAGATGAACATCAATGGAATTTGTATCTTTGTGATACCAGTGCCGGTGGCACACAAGAAAACCATCCGAACGTGGCCGTAGCCAGTACCGCATCGACTGGCCTCCGTGCTGTGGGCACATAACAAACACCATCCGATCGTGGCCGTTCGCCAGCCTCATCTGGCACCTGTGTCGGTGGCACATAAAAACACCATCCGAAGACCCGGCAAGACTAGTCAGGCCATAACCCGTGGCCCCTACCTGGGACGTAGTCAGTCCACCTGTGCATACCTTCCTTCCTTCTTGTGACACTTGTGAAGACCTGTTGAGGCAAGTGAAAATCAAAAAAACAAATCAAAATAGATGAACATCAATGGAATTTGTATCTTTGTGGTACCAGTGCCGGTGGCACGTGGCACACAAGAAAACCATCCAAACGTGGCGGTAGCCAGTACCGCATCGACTGGCCTCCGTGCTGTGGGCAAGTAACAAACACCATCCGATCGTGGCCGTTTCCCAGCCTCATCTGGCACCTCTGTCGGTGGCACATAAAAACACCATCCGAAGACCCGGCAAGACTAGTCAGGCCATAACCCGTGGCCCCTACCTGGGACGTAGTCAGTCCACCTGTGCATACCTTCCTTCTTGTGACACTTGTGAAGACCTTTTGCGGCAAGTGAAAATCAAAACAAATCAAAATAGATGAACATCAATGGAATTTGTATCTTTGTGATACCAGTACGGTGGCACACAAGAAAACCATCCGAACGTGGCCATAGCCAGTACCGCATCGACTGGCCTCCGTGCTGTGGGCACGTAACAAACACCATCCGATCGTGGCCGTTCGCCAGCCTCATCTGGCACCATCCGAAGACCCGGCAAGACTAGTCAGGCCATAACCCGTGGCCCCTACCTAGGACGTAGTCAGTCCACCTGTGCATACCTTCCTTCTTGTGACACTTGTGAAGACCTGTTGAGGCAAGTGAAAATCAAATCAAATCAGATGAACATCAATGGAATTTGTATCTTTGTGGTACCAGTGCCGGTGGCACACAAGAAAACTATCCAAACGTGGCGGTAGCCAGTACCGCATCGACTGGCCTCCGTGCTGTGGGCACATAATAAACACCATCCGATCGTGGCCGTTCGCCAGCCTCATCTGGCACCTCTGTCGGTGGCACATAAAAACACCATCCGAAGACCCGGCAAGACTAGTCAGACCATAACCCGTGGCCCCTACCTGGGACGTAGTCAGTCCACCTGTGCATACCTTCCTTCCTTCTTGTGACACTTGTGAAGACCTGTTGAGGCAAGTGAAAATCAAAAAACAAATCAAAATAGATGAACATCAATGGAATTTGTATCTTTGTGGTACCAGTGCCGGTGGCACACAAGAAAACCATCCGAACGTGGCCATAGCCAGTACCGCATCGACTGGCCTCCGTGCTGCGGGCACGTAACAAACACCATCCGATCGTGGCCGTTCGCCAGCCTCATCTGGCACCTGTGTCGGTGGCACATAAAAAACACCATCCGAGCGTGGCCGTTCGCCAGCCTTGTCTGGCACCTGTGTCGGTGGCACATAAAATCACCCACTACACTCTCGGAGTGGTTGGCGTTAGGAAGGGCATCCAGCTGTAGAAACACTGCCAGATCTGACTGGCCTGGTGCAGCCTTTGGGCTCCCCAGACCCCAGTTGAACCGTCCAACGGACGCTAAATGATGATGATGATGATGATGATATATATATTATATATATATATATATATATATATATATATATATATATACGCGAGAAAGAAGCAACAAGAATGGATAGGTTTTTAGTACAATCGTTTCATACAAGGACAGGCTTTATTAAAAGTTGTAAAAATTACAGCATATAAACGTGTCCGTACTCATCAGCTAAAATACATGTGAGTTCTCTAGACATCCTAGTGGTTGAGGCTATACTCATGAAGTAATGTAGATAATTAAGTAACATAAACAGATTTCCAAAGTTCATTAAAGTTCTTTAAAGATGATGTACAGTCCTATCACAGAATTTTAAAAAAGTTCTAATAGCATCACAGAGAAGGTGACCAATCCATAGAGCACATATGAGAATTTCCAGAGATATGATGAGGGATTACATACTCACAGAAGACAAATTTATCCATTGTTAATCACAACGAGGTGGGTCTCAATTCCTGCTTATTAGCATTACAGAGAGGGTGAATTAATCCTTTGTATAGATGCACAATTTCCAATGGTGTAGATGTAAGTTTCCAGAGAAATGAAGAGGAATCTCATATTCACAGGCGATAAATTTATCAATGGTTGAACGCAATAAGGTAGGTATCAAAACTTGTTATATGATTAGGTATTTGCTACATTAATCACATTACTGCTATTTACAAGAGGCTGTAGCTATTTAACCTAGTGGGCGCATATCTATTAAAATGCATAAGCAAGGATATACCAGAAATACAGGGGGGTCTATATAGGGATGATGCTCTGTTTGTTATCCCTAGTAATAATAAATCTGTTATAGAAAGGATTAGAAAGAAAATTAATAATTCTTTAAGGATTTCAACCTCGGTATAACGTATGAACCGGGCACTAAAATAGTTAACTTCCTAGATATTACGCTAGACCTTAACTCCAAGCTACATTACCCATTTAGAAAGGAAGGCGAAATCACGAATTACGTAAATAAATTATCAAATCATCCCCCAAATATAATAGAATCTTTAGTAAGAAATATTTCATTAAGAATTTCAAAATTATCATCCAATAAGGATATATTTAACTCCCATTCTGAGCATTATAATGAGGCGTTAACTAAGGCTGGATATAACTAAAAGATTACATTCGTTGATAAGGGGAACTCACGTATTCCTAATAATGAAGTTATCAGTAGTCACATAAGCAGCAATACAGACCAAGCCCGAAATAAAAGTAGAATTAAATTAATGGTAAACGCTAATCTAGCGTACAGGCCCAACAATTCAAATAGAAGCATTGACCAGAACATAGGTAACTCGGATAATATTGAAGTAGATAAACCTAAGATGCATACAAATAAAAATAAAAATAATGGTAATAAATACAATAACTCCGGTGAGATGAATAGTAGTAATTCTACGAACCCTAAATTTAATAAAAAAGATATATTATGGCTGAATATCCCTTTCAACTGTGCGATACAATCGGATATACAGAACAAATTCAAAGTAATTCTGGAAAAAAAAGTTCCCTATCTCTCATAGATATCATAGAATTATATCTAGGAAAACAGTTAGGATTTCTTATTCAACCCTCCCAAATATGTCCACTTTAATAGCTAAGATTAATAATAAAAACATTAAACTAGCCAGGAAAGATAGAATAAAAATAATAATATCAGCATGAATACCAATAGCAATTATAATAATACTACCAACAATAAAAACAACAATAGTAACTATCAAAACATAGGTGAAATTAGTAACCACAGAATGACTAATAACATTAACATTAATAGTAATAATAACAATGCCGATATTAATAGAAGTAATAATGTTAATAATAGAAAAATAGATATATAAGGCTAATGGAGAAAATAAGGAGAATGAAAATATCAGTGATATTATAAACAGCAATATGCAGTCGGATAAAAAGACTAACAATAATAGTAACATTACCAATAATATAAGAAATCATGGTAGGACTTTAAACCTAAATGATGAAGCTGAAGGATCAATAAATAATAGCAATACTTTAGATATCAGCACCAACTATGGAAATGATAATCAAAATAATAGGAACCTAAGACATCTACCCAAGAATAATCCAAAGCCTGAAGTTGCTCCTCCTGTGTGTAAGTGTAGAATAAAATCAAAATGCCCGGCACCTGGTCTATGTGGGGAAAATAATGTAATCTATAAATGTACCATATCCAAGTAGAATAACAAATATCTTTACGTTGGATGTACAATTAATTTTTTAGCTAGAGTTAGAAATCACATCTCGTCTTTTAAATTACGTCATAAAGCTGGTACCACCACACTTTCAAACAAAATCTGGGAACTCAAAAATAATAATAAAAATTATAAACTTAATTGGGAAATAGTTAGGAGAGCAATTCCGTATAAAAATAGTAGGGTTGGTTGCCAACTATGCTCCATGGAGACGTATGAAATTCTAAAGCATAGAAAACATAGTAACTTATTGAATAATCATATCGAACTAGGTCAAGTTTGTGTCCACGCTAAATTGAAGACTTTAAAATATTTTAAATGATTAGAATATCCATAACTAGATAGATAGATATAACTTGATTTCTACTAGTATAGCACTGCTTTAAGTTGATAATAACTAAGAGTTCTCACACTACAGTTATCTTTTTCCTTATATCTGCATCAGTTTTTGAGAACAGGGAAATGAATAGTACTTATACGCTGCTTAATTGAGGCTTATTAATTTCAAAAACTCATAATTTTTAAATTCTTAATTTTAAAATCTTAATTGTAATTTTTAATTTAATTCCTAACTTAATCTAATTTAAGTAGCATAACTCTAATAAAATAAAATGAGATACTATAGCCCCATAATTCTATTTCAAAATTAAATAAATAAGGCTACCCCCTCGGTGAATATGATTATCTTCATTATGATAGACAATCCCCTAACACCTTGTAAATGATCTTCTAAGATTTGACCTGTAGTCCGTCAATGTATGAATAATAACGGCAACTCCTTAAGACAATAAAATGAATAAATTAAATAAGTAAGTTTTATTGACTTTTTGATAAGATTATACTTAGATTTTCCTAATGTATTTTTTTTGATTTTAGCATCTGACCCCTAAACCCCTGACTGTGTTATCTCTTTAGATTCTCTTTTAAATTCATAGCTGTTTTCAACAGCAATAAATTAGCTGTTTTATGGCAAAGAATAATATTCTCCTCTAGTTCCTAGATGCCTGTAAATTTAAAACCAGACTTGCCGTCTACTAATTCTTCTGTATAACTAGAACCTCTTTCTTTTTTATCTTTTATTTTTATTTTTTCCCTTCTTTCCCATTTCTTTCTCTTTTCTTCTTTTTTCTGTTTCTTCTTCTTATTCTCTTTTTCCTTTTCTCTTCTCTTTTAGTCCCCTTCCCCCCCCCTTTGTTGCTCCCCCTCCTTTATTTTCTCTCTTTTCTTCTATTCCTTCCCTTTCTTTCTTGGCCTCTCTAGAAGCCCTTCAGCCTTTAAAAGTTAAATAGCTACAGCCTCTTGTAAATAGCAGTAATGTGATTAATGTGGCAAATACCTAATCATATAACAAGTTTTGATACTA
>NC_043005.1:75670713-75690713 GCF_006345805.1 Octopus sinensis
ATCACCATCATTATATCATTGCCACCACCACCTCATCATTGTCATTATCACTGCTGGCCTCTCCTCCGCTTGCCCCTCCACCTCCTGTCCCCTCTATCTCTTATCCTTCCACCTCCAGCCCCCTCCACCTCCTGCCCCCTCCAATTCTTGCCCTTCCACCTCCTGCTCCTCCACCTCATACTCCTCCACCTCCTGCCCCCTCCACCTCCTGCCTCTCTACCTCCTGCCCCTCCACCTCCTGCCCCTCTGCCTCCAGCCCCTCCACCTCCTGCTCCTTCACCTCCTACCCCTCCATCTCCTGCACCCTCCAATTCTTCCCCTTCCACCCTGCCCCTCCACCTACACATCCACCCTGCCCTCCACGACACATCCACCCTGCCCCTCCACCTACACATCACCCCTGCCCCTCCACCTACACATCCACCCCTGCCCCTCCACCTCCTGCCCCTCTACCTCCTGCCCCCTCCACCTCCTGTCCCTCCACCTCCTGCCCCTCCACCTCCTGCCCCTCCACTTCCTGCCTCTCCACCTACTGCTCCTCTACCCCCTTTATATTTAAGAGCACTGGAGCTGATGTAATTGATTAACCCCACCTCTCACCAAATTTCAGACCTTGTGCTTATAGTTGAAAGGATATATAAATGATTTGACAGAATCTGATGGGTCCAAAGATGGCATTGTGTGCCAGTGACTACTTTGGCATAAACTCTACTGCAGGATGCCCTTTACGTATTCGCTAGTTTACTAAAGAGTTTGGATTTTTTTAACAACCATGTGTGTGCATGTATGAGTTGTGTGTGTATGTGAGGGTTGTGAAAGTGGGGTGCATTATGTGTGGGTGTGTGTTTGTGGATATGTTTGAAAAAAATGAAGTTCATTTTCATTTCATTTCAATCAAGAAATTACAGTATGTCGCAATATATAAGCAAACAAAATAGAGAATAAAAAGAGCATTTATGGTTGAGGTTCTGTGAGAAGGACCAAAGTTAGTAGCAGTGAATTTTATAAATGAAACAGCAAAAGAAGAAGAAAATCAACAACAACAACAACAGCAATGCCACCCTAATAATAATAATAATAATAATAATAATAATAATAATCCTTTCTACTATAGGTACAAGGCCTAAAATTTTGTTGGGTGGGGCTAGGTGATTACATTGACCCCAGTACTTGACTGGTACTTTATTTTATTGACAATGGTCAATGCTACATAAAAAGCACTCAGTACCTCTGAGAATTGCTGACATTAGAAAGGGCATCCAGCTATAGAAACCAGGTCAAAACAGACAGTAGAACTTCTGACTTTCCAGCTCCTGTTGAACTATCCAACCCATGCCAGCATGGAAAATGGATGTTAAACAACAATGATGATGATGATGATGTTTAAAGTGTTAAGCACGCTGTGAAATAGCAAATAATACTTGCTTTAATGGCAGAGTAGGAATCAATAATTTCTGTTTTAGAAGTGAAATTATATGTTTATTGAAACTTTCAGGGATGTCTGTTTTAAGTTTTAAGGGTGTTTGTCTTAATAGGAATAATTGTTTTGAAAGTGTTATGAGTTTGCAAGTGTCTTGTGAACACTGTTTTGTATAAACATGGATTTTTAATTCTGATCCACCTACTCTCCCTGGCCTCATATAGCTGCCACACCCCACTCCCAGTCACCCTGATTTTTCTCACCACCGCTTGCTACACTCACCTCTTCCCCTTCTCTAGACATTTCCCCTTCACACTCTTACGGGACGTTTTTCTTTATCCCTGCTGTGCCACTTATACTTCTCCCCCACTGTTCCATCATCTATTTCTCTCTCCTTCACTTTGATTGTATCTCTCTATCGTTCTCTCTTACTCTATTTCTCCTTCCTCTCCTTTCTTTTCCTGCTAGGGTAGCCAAGTATCTCCTCCATAGTAAGACATGTACCTCTATCCCTCTATTCTACCTCTCAACTGGCACAAAGCCACCTCCCTCAGTACCAGTCTTTCTCCCAGTCAAGGGGCCTTTGTCTTGCTGACAAGACCCTGATGGTGCTGGTTTGTTTGTTGAGCAAAGTGGTCTTCGTCCCAGAGTGTAGTGGGAGAAGTCCAAAACGTGGTCCTTTGCTATTTGTAAGACCTGCAGAAGAGAAAGCAGGTCAACCCCCCGACACCGAGAACATCGACGGATGGATGAATGCGCATCCAGGCTCAGCGGTTGTGAATAAGTCGGGGACAGGAAACAGGAAGAAAGAATGAGAGAAAGTTGGAGCGAAAGAGTGCAACAGGGGTCACCACCACCCTCTGCTGGAGCCTCGAGGAGCTTTAGGTGTTTTCGCTCAATAAACACACACAACGCCTGGTCTGGGAATCAAAAACTGCGATCCTCTGACCGCGAGACCGCTGCCCTAACCACTGGGCCATTGCGCCTCCATGCTGGTGTTGGTGTCACATAAGGAACATCAATATCGGTGCCACATGGAAAGCACCCAGTACACTCTGAAAAGTAGGTGGTGTTGGGAAGGGTGTCCTGCCACAGAAACCACACCTAAGCAGGTAATGGAGCCTGGTGCATTCCAGTTTGTCTAGCTCCTGTTAAACCATCCAATCTATGGAAGCATAGAAGATAGATGTTATATATGATGATGATGATGATGATGGTGGTGGTGATGGTGATAGTGAGAGTTATTTGGTGTATGAAACCAGCAGACATTTAGGTAGAGTGTGAAGATAAAAATTATTATCAAGTTTGATTTGTGCAAATATATACATGTCTAAAAATTTTACATATCCATGTTTTATATAAACATGGATATTTAGTTCTGTCAGAGTTGTTTGATGAAATCTAAAGCCAACAAACATTTAGGTAGAAAGTGTGAAGATGAAAATTATTATCAAATTTGATCTGTGCTTGTATGTACATGTCTGAAAACTTTTAAACTGTGTTTGAATAGTCACATATCAATTTGCCTTAATTTTTAATGTGATCAAATTTTATCAATTCATGCAAAAAAGAGAAAAAAAGACAAAAACAAAAAGTGTTAAGTAAGGCAAGCGATCAGAGAAATGGTTGCAAAAGTGATCGGTAAAATTCCTGAATTAGGTGAAATGTTGGTAGGAGAAACTCTGCAAAATAAGTGGTCAATTATGTTGGCGCATTTATCAGAGTATCAGGTTGACAATGTTGTTTTGGGACATAAATTATTGCCCATTAGTATTGCAAAGTAGTCACCCTCAGATTCTATGCTATCAACCTGAAATAGATCAACGTTAAAAATCTCCCATGAGTGTGAGCTTACAACCTTTTTTTTTCACTTTATGCTTCAAATCAAACTAGCAAAATCTCTATGAAATAGTTCATGTGTATCATATGGTGATGGACAATAAAAACTATCTAGAATTATTGATTTCTTTTTCGGATTACCATCACTGATTTCACAGACTTTTCATTCCCAAAACCCAGGGTGTGAAGATTTTAAGTTTTAGATCCTCACCATCAAAGTGGTCCATAATACAAAATTAGGATATCACCTTTTTTCTTTCTTCTTTTTTTTTTTTACAATAGTTTGACTCTCCAGGAAAAGTTATTGTGAACAACCTTTCAATAATTAGCTTTAGAACATTTATAACGTCGTGTTCCTAAAAGCTGAATACAGAATATCCAAAATTTTTTCATCATTATCATCAATGAATTTTCAAACCCTAAAGGGGGTACCAACTACCTGCTACTTATTCACTGTTCTCCCATCTCATGGAAGCACTTACTAAGTTGTCTGGTGTCTCTATTTTATGAAGCTATTCATCAGGTCATAAAGGTATGTGACCTGGTGGTTAGGGTGTTGCACATACGATTGTAAGATCTGGGTTTCAATTCCTGGATTGGGCAGTGTGTTGTTTTCTTGAGCAAAACACTTCCTTTCATGTTGCTCCAGCCCACTCAGTGTTTAATGAGTTCCAGTAATAGCTGGGAAGTTAACCTTGTGGTGGACTAGCTTCTTGTCCAGGATGGTTTCCCAATTTTAGTTACTTATATTGCTTCGAAACCAGGTTAAGAACTGGTGTTATATTTGAATATTCATGTGATCCAAGTGGACCTATGGAGGCCAAAATATTTTCATCTAGAACTCATCTTTAAATTCTCCTTCCTCTGATTCTATACATCTGAGAACTACACCAACTAATCATTTGGTAATGTGGATTTCAGTCAGCCTGTTATTAAACACTTATTGTCACAACTAAATGTACTGTGTTCTAAATTTCATGTTTACACATGCCTGTACATATGTCTGCCTATCTGTCTGTCTGTCTGTCTGTCTGTCTATATATCTATCTATAGATTATATATGTGTGAGTGTATGTGTTTATGTCTATATATATTTGTGATTATATGTGTATATATGTATATATATATATATATATATATGTGCATATGTATATATATATATGTATGTATATATATATATGTATGTATATATATATATATATATATGTATGTATATGTGTGTGTGTGTGTAGCCATATTAGTTGGTGCCGTTACTTCTGAAAGAGTCAAAATTTTAATGATTAAAAAATAACTTTTACAAGTTAATACTTTATCTACTGCAGATTTCAATATCTAATGAAGGCAATTTTGTTTTCATTTTGTCTGTTTTTTAATTTTATGACTTCATTTGAATTACACAAAGGGAAAAATTGAGATTCATTAAAAATGTAAAATTTTGATATTTGCATTGTTCTTATTGATTTACATGTTGTTTTTTTCTTTTTCTTGAAGCTGAAGATGATATTCGGCTTTCAAATAATTAAGTGATGAAAAATTTTGGTTAAACTTTTTGTGTGCCGAAAAGTAGTTTTAACAGATTGAATTAATTCACTGCATTGTCATTCATCTATGAGACAATAGGGGAATCCCTACTTGAACACTAGGCCTGCTAGTACAGCTAGTCTTCCATCATATGACACTAAATTAAAGATAAGAATCAAATAAACGTTCAGTTGAGTTTCAGTTCTTTCTGAGCTCTTGAGCACTTTGGGTAGGGAGTTGATGCTACTGGTTTCTATTTGCTGTGGTTTTCTGTACATTTGGTCATGTGATTTTGGCCTCTCTCATATCAGTTATGAATGTTCTGTGTTATTTAGTTTTTGGTCTTTCTCTCCTGTTTTATTTATCTCTGGTGGTATCCATTTGAATGCTGTTTCAGAATGGCATTTTTCTGGTAGCCAGAGTATGTGACCTTCTAGTTTTAATCTTCATTCTGTGATAATTTGGCTAGCAATACATGAAAAGCATGGCCATACTTGAGCAGGTCATCGAAACACAACTATGTGTATCAACTTACCAGAGACACTGGATGCCTCCCTGAAGATCAACTTCAGCTAATACGGGACTGAGACGGATGGAGTATAAAGGTTTAAAATTTCTGAGCAAGCTCAACCAAATGATGATGATACATAAAAAGTAAGATTGGATGGTCATGGCTGGAACACTTTTGATTAGAGCTCTATTTGATCATTGCTGATCTGTGTCTAAACAATAACATTATAATCACACTGGAGGCTTTAGACTATAATCGTTGTCTTAATGAAAAAAAAACCCAAAAAACAAAAAACTTGCATCAGCCAAGTTTTTTTATGAAATAACATTTTTTAAAAAGTAAAAAAAAATATTATTAGGAATTGCCTTAAAAAAATTTGTTAAGATATTTAATGTATTGTATATTTACTGCACATAAATTTTGACAACAAAATCTTATATGAAACCTCAAGGGTCATATGGAACGCAATTGAGAAACACTTGCCTAAATTCTATTTTAAAATATCTTCTTTCATTGTTGTTGGACTATGTTTTTTTATTTGTTCTTTTTATCTTTTTTTATTTGTCCTCTTTATCTTTTTGTTGATGTGTTGTTGTTGCTGTTAAGCTCTGCCTCATCTCCACTTAACTCTTTACCATTCAGTTTACTCTGCCAAATATAAAGCTTTTTCATTCACATTGCTTTGAATTAAGCATGTAACTTGTAGATTTGAGCATGTAACTTGTAGATGTGATTGTCTATTTTTATACTGACTTGGCAAGGTTGCTCTAGCTCTAACCATCTCTTTCTTCCCTTGGGCATTGCATATCCTTGAATACATTACCTAATGTGCAAATCCCATTTCATAATGGTAGAGTTTAATTTGTGAAATCATGTGGCTTAGTGGTTATGGTGTTGCACTCATGATCATAAGGTCATAGTTTCAATTCCCTGACTAGGCATTGTGTCCTTAAGCAAAACACTTTGCTTCATATTGCTTCAGTTCACTCAACTGTAAAGAAATTCCAGCAATAGCTAGGAAGTGAACCCTGCTATGGACTAGCTTCTCATACAGTGGGTAATGTTTTAACCTCAGTCATATGCCATGGAAACTGGGTTAAGCTCCCAGCCTTATGATCCCTAGGGCTCATGATAAACCCTAACCTAAGAGTTTACTTTGAGGAAGATTTGGTTGCTATTTTGAATAGATGTATTGACTACGTAGAGGCTGTCCCATTGGCTTATGTTTTATAAGCTGTGTGTATTTTAATCAATCATTGTATTTTCTTGTCTACCTGAATCTTATTCTGCTTGAAGTATTACAAATCTTCTTCAATTTTGATTTCATTGTTGCCAAGCATCTGGAAAAAAATTACAAAAACTACTAAATCTGGACTATCTTTCAAAATGTCACATTCTTTCTTTTGTTTAATTCTCATTGATTTTAAAGTAATTTGTTTAAAAAATACGAAATTATAAATCATTCTTACTTTCCTATTATTTAAATCATTTTTTAAAATAATTATTTTAATACTTTTTAAAACATTTTGTGGTAAAACCCTTGTAAAACTAACAAGACTTAATATTTTTGATATTTCAATAGTTTTTTTTCTATTCTTATAAGACTTTTGCTTTTTTTAGACTCTAATGTAGCACATTATTTCACTTTATTCTTTTTAATTCTTATTTTAAATGTGTATATATATATAAATATATCCTATATCTTGAGAGTATGCCCTGGCACATAGCCACCTTCTCTCTCACTCCCTCTCATCTTTGCTCTCTCTCACTCTCACTAACTTTCCCTCTGACTGGGTAGCCATGTATCTTCTCTACAGCATAATACTTGTTTCTGTCCCTCTGTCGTACTCTAACCTCTCATCACCTAACACAAAGCCACTACCTCCAATACCACTCCTCTCTCAAAGAATCTCGATCTTTCAAGTTACTCAGTGACCTCACTGGTGCTGGTGCCATGCAAAAAGGCATCCAGTCCACTCTGTAAGGTGGTTGGCATTTGAAAGGGCATCCAGCTGTAAAAACCATGCCAAAATAGACCTCACTGTTGCTGGTGCCACATTAAAAGTATCCAGCCCACTTTGTGAATTGCTTGGCATTAGAAAGGGTATCCAACTGTAAACACCATGCCAAAACAAACAGTGGAGCTTGGTGCAGTCCTCTGGCTTGCCAGTTCCTGTCAAACTGTCCAACTCATGCCAGCATGGAAGACAGATGTTAAATGATGATGATGATGATGGTGATGTATTTATGTATGTATATATGTTTGTATGTATGTATGTATGTATGTATGTATGTATGTATGTATATATAAATCAATGGTGGGGATTTCATTGATCATGGTTATCAACTTAGCAGCACTCAGGTATGTATTTGGTTGGCAGGGTACTCAGGTGGAACACTGATGAATATTTATAGTCTATCACACCATGAATAGGAAAACCAGTGCATTCTTAACTTGTGGAACAACACTTGTTGCATATGTCATGCAGTGAAAAATGTAATGAGATGAATATATAACCATTAATTCAATTCATATTACATATGTTTCAGTAGCATGGTAATTTATTTGCATGTGATGTATTACGTAATATGTTGTGATATTACATATTCATTATCTAATATATTTTATTACACTGATCTAGCCTTTGATGATTCATGATGCCTGAAGGAATGTTAAGTAATGATGCATATTAGATAACAGAATTTATGTAATATCACAGCATATGTAATATATCATGTGCAAATAGGTTGCTATGCTATTGAAACATATGTAGTATGAATTGAACTAATAGCTACATCTTCATTTATTACACAGGCATACATATGTATGTATATGTGTGTATGTATTTGTCACCATTCTAATTGGAAAGTAAGTGAGACAAGCAAACATTTGTTCTTGCTGTGAAATTAAGCCCACAAAGGCCTTTTCAGCAGCTTGGGATGTGTATCAACTTGACTGGTTTCACTGTTACTCAATATTTCATCAGTGTTTGCTCACATCTCCCAAATTACTGATGATAATTGCAGAAAACTACTTATTAAACTGTGAACAAATTTTGTGACTGACATCGCTCATTTGCATATTGATGTCTGACAATAATAAATAGAGCACCAATACAGCTTGTGTTCTAGATAATATACAGATCCATATTGTGCTAGTTGCATGAAATAAGCAGCCAATCCACACTATTAAGTGGTTGGCATTAAGAAGGGCATCCAGCCATAGAAGCATGACGAAGCAGACTCTGGAACATGATGCAGGCTTTGGAACCATTGGATTCTGTCAAATTGTCCAATCTCTGCTAACTTGGAAGGTGAACATTAAGTGGTAGTGGTGGTGGTGGTGGTGATGATGGTGTTGGTGGTGGTGGTGGTGGTGGTGGTGGTAGTAGTGGCAGCATTGGCAGCAGTGTCAACAACGATGAAGACAATGAGAATGATATTTATATGTACTTAACCTTGTTATGGAATATAATGTAGGTGAGCCTTTCCAACAGTTTGGGATGAAGATTGAACTTGTTTCATTGCATAAAGCATAAACATATTGAAAGTAAGCACTATACATACATAAATATGTATATATGTGTGTGTGTGTTTCTATATATGTACATATATGAGTGTGTATATGTATATGCATATATATATATATTTATTTATATTTATATACATACATACATACACACACATATATATATACATACATATATACATACATATATATATATATATATATATATATATACATACATATATATATATATATATATATTATATATATATATATATATATAGATATATATATATATATACATACATATATATATATATATATATATAATATATATATATAATATATATATATATATATATATATATATATATACATACATATATTATATATATATATATAGATATATAATATATATACATACATATATATATATATATATATATATATATATACAATATATATATATATATATATATACATACATATATATATATATATATATATATATATATATATATACACA
The DNA here is from genome assembly GCF_006345805.1 of Octopus sinensis. Taxonomy (NCBI): domain Eukaryota; kingdom Metazoa; phylum Mollusca; class Cephalopoda; order Octopoda; family Octopodidae; genus Octopus; species Octopus sinensis. The sequence goes on from NC_043005.1 coordinate 75,680,039, forward strand.
CACACATAATATATATCATAGTAAATTTGCATGTGTTTCTTGAAGAACAAATATGAAATATTAATACTAAAATAAAATAAATAAATTAAGCCCAAATAACGTAAGTGATGTGTCAAAACATAGCAAGCCAATGTCAAATGGTATATCTCAGGAAATTATAATACCATAACTAAGACTGAAGTAAGAAACAACTTAAAAAGTATAACTTCACTAGAAATAGTTTTTCTGTATTGAAATACTTAGTACACAACTTTTCAATTACCCTGGTTGTAGATTAAAAAAGAAATAAGTATATTTTATTACAAAAAGTGTTATGGATTGATAGTCATATAGACACTTGACTTTTACACATGCATACATGTGCTTACACCTATACACACCTATATGTTTCTATACTGTTATCTCTTCCTTTTTCTCTGTGTATAAACCTATCTCCGACCCCATCCATCTGCCAATCTGTATGTATATATGCAAGCAGGTATGCATGTACAAATTCTTTTCCACTGTAGGCAGAAGGCCTGAAATTTTGGGGGATGGGGCCAGTCGATTAGATCAACCCCAGTACGCAACTGGTACTTAATTTATCAACCCCGAAAGGATGAAAGGCAAAATTGACCTCAGAGGAATTCAAACTCAGAATGTAAAGACAGACGAAATATTCTTTTCTACTCTAGGCACAAGGCCTGAAATTTTAGGGGAGGTAGGCCAGTCGATCAGATCGACCCCAGTTCACAACTGGTACTTAATTTATTTAACCCTGAAAGAATGAAAGGCAAAGTTGACCTTGGGGTCCATAAAATAAGTAGGAGCAAGAAATGGAAACAGAATGGAAAAAGGATGCTAATGAAAATGATAGTAATAATAATAATAATAATAATAATAATATTAATAATAATAATAATGATAATAATAATAATAGTAGTAGTAGTAATAATAAAAATAATAATAATAATGATTATTATTATTATTATTATTATTATTATTATTATTATTATTATTATTTAGTATCATTCTATTTGTTTTAGCTTTGTATTTAAAGCACAAACACACATAAAAATTTATGGTAAGCTCAAAAATCTATAAGGTATTTAAAATGGAAACAAAATTATGTTATTTAAATATTGAACGTTTTAAATGTAAAATGAAACAATATGGAAAATGCATGCAGCTTCTACAACAGCCATTTTTATAGAGGGATTATTCTTGCAAAGTTACTCATTAATCTAATTCAGTAGCCAACTGTCTTTTAATGGGGTACAAAATTAATCCACACAATTGTAGAGTCCTTGTAGGACTTTATGTCTTTGAACTGGCTTAAAGATCCACAACTGCATTAGATATTTGCAAAGTTAGGAAAATGTGTTAGAATGTGAACTGGTTAGGAAAATGGAACACATAACGTTTGTTGTGATCATGAATTTAAATTCAATTTTGATGGTCAGTCATTTAACACTTCTTAAATTTTTGCTAGAATACAGCTGGTGCTCATTATCTCTTTGTACATGTCTTTGAATGAAAGAAACTCTTGTATGATTTCAGTTTAACTATGGACGATGTCTGAGTACGTGACTATGACTGAATCTAATTTCTTCATATTATCTGCATCATCAAAAACATTCTGGATCTAAAATACTAATGTCGGAAGTTACATTTTTAAAATGCTTAAATTTTTTGCCTGTGCTATTTATAACAGAATCTAACGACACTAAGTTGTATTCAACTATCAATTTCTGTCAGACATCAAATATTTTTTCATCCTCAGCAATTTAATCACAGAATATTTCCATTTTTTTTTTCACTCTGTCTGTCTTGCTTGCATTCTGTATTAATATCACATAATATCACACTTTTGACTCAACTTGGTTGCTTCATTTTTAATCTGAATTGAGTTTCATGTTTAGTTCACATTCTTTTCATATCTTTTTCAAAAATCTGAATCAAATAAGAATCTCTGAAAAGATCTAGACTACTTTTCTATAAATATATGGCTAGGTTGAAAGTCTTGCTAGCACTTTAGTCTGCAATATAAGAATAACTAAACATTCTTAAGTACTTGGTGTTTTCTGCATACTCTTTGCCTGCGTGAGCTGTTAAGGTATATATATTTTTTATTTCACCATCTAGGTGCAGGAATGGCAGTGTGATAAGAAGCTTGCTTCCCAACCACATGGTTTTGGGTTCAGTTCCATTGCATAGCATCTTGGGCAAGTGTCTTTTACTGTAGCCTTGGGCTGACCTAAGCCTTGTGAGTCGATTTGGTAGATGGAAACTGAAAGAAGCCCATCATGTATTCATACATACATACATAGATATATATATGCCCTATTGCCCTATTGTTTTAATATATATTTATATTTGAGTTTTGATAATTTGGGAATGATATAAAGTTGTTTTGATCGATTGGAGCATTTATTCATTATACCTTTCAATTTATTTCTCCTTTTGCCTTGGTGTCACCTGACCACTTCCAGCTGCAGCCCTATTTTTATTTTTGTTCTTCAGTTCCTCATATATAGAGTGTCACCATACCGGCACATGTGACAGTGGCATGTGAAAAACAACATTTGAGCATGGTTGTTGCCAGTGTCACTGGACTGGCTATGTAAAAAATACCTTTTGAGCGTGGTCGTTGCCAGAACAGCTTGACTTGCCCTCGTGCCAGTGGCATGTAAAAGCACCCACTACTGGAGTGGTTGGCGTTAGGAAGAGCATCCAGCTGTAGAAACTTTGCCAGATCACATTGAGCCTGGTACAGCCATCTGGCTCACCAGTCCTTAGTCAAACCGTTCAACCCATGCCAGCATGGAAAGTGGACGTTAAGCAACAATGATGATGATGATGATGATGATGATGATATATTTAATGTCATCATAATCTTCGTAGCTATCATTTAACATCTGTTTTCCATACTGGCATGGGTCTGACAGTTTGACAGGAGTTGGCTAGCCAGAAGATTGCAAGAGACTTCATTGTCCATTTTGGCATGGTTTTTACATTTATATGTGTGTTTGTGGTGTCTGTGTCTGTGTTTGTTCCCTCATTCCTGCTTGACAACCAGTGTTGGTGTGTTTATGTCCCCATAACTTAGTGGTTCGGCAAACAGACCAATAGAATAAATACCAGTCTTTGAAAAAGAAAAAAAAAGAAAAGTACTGGAGTTGATTCATCCAAGGTGGTGCCCCAGCATGACTGCAGTCTAATGACTGAAACAAGTAAAAGACAAAAGATTAAAGATTCAAAACTCATGGTTAAACAACTACTAGTGTTGCTTTGTTAAATTCTACAAGGCTTTTTTTACTACTTCTGACTTGATGGATGTTCAACCACTATCCCAAAATTCCTTAAGGGACAGTGACTTGATATGAACATGGTTGTCCTAGGTAAACTGATGTAGAAAAAAAAAAGGTAGAGACCCTTTCTAGGGTCCTCCTACCAAAAACAAAGGAACAAACAAAAACAACTTGATTTAAATATTAGGGTTTATTGCAAAGCAGAAGCTGGCAAAATCATTAACATACTTAGCAGCATGTTCCCTGTTTTCACATTCTGAGTTCAAGTTCCACTGAGGTCGACTTTGCCTTTCAGCCTTTCAGTGTTGATAAAATTAGTACCAGTTGAATATGGGGTTGATGTAATTGACTTACCAACTCCCTTAAAATTGCTGGCCTTGTGCCAAAGTTTTAAACCAGTATCAGAGCTCATTACATCAATTAAAACGAAATTTAAATCATTGTGGGGTATCCATGTATCTGCTCTACAACAAGACACCTATATCTGTTCCATCCATACCCTAAATCTCTCAACTGACACAAAGCCACTTTCCTTCAATACTACCTGCCCCATCTTAGTTGAGTGGGTTTATGTCTTGCCAGGTACATGGCGACGACCCTGTTGGTGCTGGTGCCACATACAAAACACCCAGTACACTCTGTAAAGTGGTTAGCATTGAAAAGGGCATCCAGCTGTAGAAACCATGCCAAAACAAATAATGGAACCTGATGCGGCTCCTGGTCTTGACGGTTCCTGTTAAACTGTCCAACCCATGCCAGCATGGAAAATGGAGGCTTGATGATGATGATGATGATGATTGGCAATACTACATGTCATCACTTTGATGGCATGCACTGCTCTCTCAATAATAATAATAATGATAATAATAATAATAATAATAATAATAATGGGAACAGTGAGCAAAAATCTTGAGAAGTACATGGAACAAATAAGGGTTGCAATAAGGGTGGAGCACTTGCAGAAAACAGCAATGATGATGATGATGACGACGACGACGACGTAATAGTAGTAGTAGTAGTAGTAGTAGTAGTAGTAGTACATCAAGGGCATAAAGAATGCACTTGAAGCAACTTACATAGCTTTGTTTGGAGAGTAGATATCTTTCTTGACAAGGTGCTTACTGTCTTGCAAGAATGACTGTTTTGTGTAATTATTTGCAGCTGTAAGTCTTTGATTGCTGAAAGAAGAATGTTGAAAAACCATTTCAGCCCTTGCTCCAGGTAATTTGCTGGATTGCATTAATCTTTCCATTTTCTCACTGCTTGCTCTTATATGTTGCTAGGATGAAAAAAAAAAAATTATCAGTTCTGCCAATATTGTTAATAGAGTTCACACCATCATCATCATCATTGTCGGTGTTGTCGTCATCATCGTCATCATCACCTTTATCCTTTAACAGTAGTTTTCCATGCTGGTATGGGCTGGACAGTTTGACAGGTGCTGGCAAGTCTGAGAACTGCTCCAGGTTCCATTGCCTGCTTTGGCATGATCTCTACTGTTGGCTGCCCTAAACACTTTACAGGTTGTACTGGCTGCTTTTCACATGGCACCATCTCCAGCAGGATCACTAAGTAACATGCAAATCAAAAACCCCTCGGCTGGGAGAGGGAGTTGCACTGAGAGAAGTGGCTTTGTATCAGTTGAGAGGTTAAAGTATACTCTTTTTTTTTTACTCTTTTACTTGTTTCAGTCATTTGACTGTGGCCATGCTGGAGCACCACCTTTAGTCGAGCAAATCGACCCCAGGACTTATTCTTTGTAAGCCTAGTACTTATTCTATTGGTCTCTTTTGCTGAACCGCTTAGTTACGGGGATGTAAACACACCAGCATCGATTGTTAAGCGATGTTGGGGAGACAAATACTGACACACAAATATACACACACACACACACACATATATATATACATATATACGATGGGCTTCTTTCAGTTTCCGTCTACCAAATCCACTCACAAGGCTTTGGTCAGCCTGAGGCTATAGTAGAACACACTTGCCCAAGGTGTCACACAGTGGGACTGAACCCAGAACCATGTGGTTCGTGAGCAAGCTACTTACCACACAGCCATTCCTACGCCTATAATAGAGGGATAGAGATAGGTGTCTTACTATAGAGAAGATAGATGACCACCCCAGTAGAATTGCAAGCTATGTTGGCTACTTTGGTTTCAGTCCTTATTTTGAATAGAACCAAAGCTGATCAAGACAGTATCAGATCATTATTTGTGTCAGGGCTGAGGTATATTACCTTTTTATCAATCAGTAATAAATGTTGCTCTAGTAATATCTTGGCAAATGCCTTAATAAGTGAAAAACTATTTCCTTTATTTGTATTTAGGGAACCTGCATTTGTATTTAGAGAACTTTGATATTCACAATGAACAAGGAATGACTGTACTTGTTTCTCCAAATAGAGAACTACACCTATAATATGGTTTAGAATATTTCTTTTATTTTTTTATCTCTTTCTTTTTTTCTCCTCTAACAAGTCCAGCCAAAACAATTTTGTTGTGAAACAAACAAAATTTGGCAAGAAAAAATCTTTCTCTACTTCTTTGTGAATTTCATTTTTTGTATTTTTAACTTCTATGGTTTTCAATTTTGTGTGTACCTTTAACAAGTTTTACAGTCACTTTTTGGGAATCCTCCAACCGTCTGGCCGAATTGCAAAATACCAACATAAAATGAAACATTGTGTTTGCTAAAGGCGAGTTAACCAGCCACTGCCTAAATATTTCACAACCACTTTTAAATTATTTCCTTCTATCTAGTTGCACGAAAATGATGTTCAGCTTAATCTTTTGGAAAGCTGTGAGAAATTAATTTAAAGATTTGGTTGACAAGGGCCTAACTCTAAGCAGTGCACATATGAAATCTGGTCTTACAGGTATTTTGCAAAACAGGTGCGAATCTGTTGAGTGTCAAATATTCTGTATGTGCATCGATAATCACACATAACCTCACTGTGTCATCATTGTACATATGTATATGTATCTTTACATATATATATATATATATATATATATATGCATGCATACACATACATATATGTGCACTTATATGCAGATGCATATGCACACAATCACACATATATAGATTTATATATATATGTAAAGATATATGTATCTATATATGTGTTTATATGTACTCACACATATATTATTAACAATAAATTACATAGAGAGATACAAATGACAATCCAGTAATTTATTTATATTATAATATAACATAATATACGATGAATATAATATGATAAAATATAACACAAGCAATTATTTAAAAGACCCAAAAAGACAACAATTTGTTTCAACTTATTTACATTTTTTGATTTTATATATATATATATGTATGAATGTATACATGTATGTATATGTTTATGTGTCTGTGTTTGTCTCCACTTCCACCATCACTTGACAACTGTTGTTAGTGTGTTTACGGCCCTGTATCTTAACGGTTCAGCAAAAGAACCGATAGAATAAGAATTAGGCTTACAAAGAATAAGTCCTGGGGTCAATTTGTTTGACTAAAGGCAGCGCTCCAGCATAGCCACAGTCAAATGACTGAAACAAGTAAAAGAATTAAAAAGAATATATCTTCTTAATATAAATTTGGGTGTCACCAGATGAAGCTGCACTGCTATGTGGTGCATCTTTGATTTGCAGTGCTTTTTCACAGTTCATCGATTTTTGTGATGGTTGAACTGAAGGAATAGCATGCTTCCATGAAATTCTATTTTCTGCAGTGGAAAATGGTGGCCGAAACAGTTCTTATGCTTTAACCTTTTCGTTACTGTATTTATTTTGAGATGCTCTGTTTCTTTCAATTACTTTAAATATAACAAAGAATTTAGTAAAACAATTTAGTTATCATTAAATTAGTGTTAGGAACATAAATTGTGACTAAAGTTTGGTGGAAGATTTTAATTCAAAACTTACGGAAACAAGACATTTGTACTCAGAGCGAGCCGGTTTCAGCCAGGTTGGTAACGAAAGGGTTAAACAACTTACAAGGATACTGCCATGAGCAAAACACAAGTTTACAAGTGGTTTTCACACTTTTGGATTGGTCACTTGTTTCTGACAGGTTGACTGTCGACTTCCTGAATAAATGAAAACATTACAAAAATTCATGAACAAAAGTATGTTATTTAAATATTGAACGTTTTAAATGTAAAATGAAACAATATGGAAAATGCATGCAGCTTCTACAACAGCCATTTTTATAGAGGGATTATTCTTGCAAAGTTACTCATTAATCTAATTAATCTTGGAGGAGCATTACTGAACAGTTGACAAAGTTGTGATATGATTGCTGTGTCCTGAATAGCAAATGAAAAGAGTCGCAGCAAAATTTTTACCTCAAAAACAGCCATGACTAAATACGTTTTGTGGATTGAAAGATCAACTGGAAGTTGATCTGAACCTTTTTACCAAAGGCCATCACTGGTGATGAAAGCTGGTGCTATGGCTATGACTGGAAATGGCTGGGAAACAGCAATGTATGTCACTCCCTTACACTTTTGGGGTTATTTTCTTTTACCTAATTTTGAGTTATACTCTGTTTTTAAACACAATATGTCTTTAAAGGGACCTCTCTCATGGATGAAATGTGGCAGCTTTGTAACGATTACTAACACTCATGCACGAAATATATTATATTGGTAATTCTTATATTATTAAGCAGCTTCAAACACAAAATTTGATCACCACACACACACACACACACCAAACACATTGTAATATTATATATATCATATATATAATATAATATATATGTATATATTTATGTATGTGTATATATATATATATATTATATTATATATATATATATATATATGTTATGTATAAATATATATATATATTGATATATCCATATATATTTTGTATATATATATATATATCTATATATATATATAACATACCTATATATGTATATATATATATATATATATATATATATATACATACACATATATATATATATATATGCATATATATGTATATATATACTACATCATATATATGTGTATATATATATATACACATATATGTATCTATGTATATATATATATATATATATATATATATATAATATACATACATACACACAGACACACCACACACACACACACAGAGGGTGTGGTGGATAAATTGTCGCCATTTTATATGCTTAATTCCACGCAGTATAGCAGGGTCAGTTGAGTACTGGCTGTGAGGGAAAACAGCACTATGATGCAATTCAGTTGGCCAGGAATTTGGAAACAACATGCGGTACTGCTTGGGATTCATGCTAGAAGCTGCAATATGAACATTTCAGCATGTTTGAGTATCAATCTGAGGACACTGCAATCTGGAGACATGTACTGAGACTGATAAAAATCAAACATCCATTCAATATGATGGTGTTTGTAGTGATCACTAGTGATGGCTATGTTTTGCCTCAATTCAGCTTTACCCAAGATACCCTAGTTTAATATATTATATTTTGAAGAGACATTTCTTCAATAAATATATTAAAAAACATCAAATATTATCAATAAGTTTGAAAATGGAGAGATTCAATGGATATAAATTAATTTATTAATCATCTAGCATTGCCTACAATTGTTTCACTTTGCACCCAATGTAAATTACAAAACATATATAATAATGTAAGTTTGCATTTTGAGTGTCCTGGGTGGAAGATCTTCTGAGCAAAATGGACATTACAGAATTTACATTTTGAGCAATTGAAATGCTGTTGGAGTATTTCAATTAATCTTTGCCCTGATGATCTTCCACCTAGGGTACTCAGAATGCAAGCTCATATTATTATATATGTTTTATAATTTAAATTGTGTGTGAAGTGAAACAATTGTAGGCAATATTAAATAATTAATAAATTAATATATACCCATTGATTCTTTCCATTTTCAAACCTATTAATTGTATATATGTAATGTGTACATACACATATATAGGTAGGGAGGTTGGTAAATAGATAAATAAATTGCTAGATAAATAAACAGATAGATAGATATTGATAGATAGATAGATAGGTAGATAAATACATAGATAGATAAATAGACAGATAGATAGATAAATAAATAGATAGACTGATAGATAGATATTTTTTTTAATTTTTTAACCACCAGTAAGTTGTGAAGTGACTCAAAGGCTGAGAGATTTGTGCATACCACTTATCAGACTGAAATGAAACATGAGAATTCATTTCTTATATTGAGTGAATTAAAATTGGTATTGGAAAATCAGGTTGGAATTGGAAAATTTTGAATAATCTTCCTGCTAAACAGAGGGTAGGCTTATGAGAAAATGAAATGCAGATAAACACTCACACACATACACATGTACATCATATGAATTACAGGGTATTCATCCTGATATAAGCATGCAATTTAATATACTTGCAAATATGAGTATATTCATGTATGAACTTATAAATATACATAGATATTGTGTCTATAGAAACACAATTACATATTCTTATTTTCCTATGCACACATATATATATATGTCTCAACATAAATGTAGACATATAGCCACATATATATATGTATATGTACAAATATACATACATGTATATATTCATATATACATATATACTTGTGTACATATATGCACACACATGCATATTCACACACATATAAATATGAAAATGTAATAGTACACATATAAAATATATGCATTCATATACATATATATTTACATATAGATGTACTTGTGCACATGCACACACACTCACACATATACATACATATATATATATTACTTGATATAAAATAGAATATATACATATGTATATAAATATATACACACACATGTATATACACACACAAATATATATATGTGTGTGTATATGTATGTATGTAATGTATGTATGTAATGTATGTATATATATATACACACACATAATATATATATATATGTACATATATATATGTATACATATATATATACACACACACACACGCACACACACACACATATGCATATATATTCTTTTCTTTAGGCACAAGGCGCGAAACTTTTGTGGAGGGGGCCCAGTCGATTTGATTGACGCCAGTATGCAACTGGTGCTTAATTAATCGATCCCGAAAGGATGAAAGGCAAAGTCGGCCTCGGGAGATACTGCATATTCACATCATGCTTATATATAACTGTATCCAACATGAATATATGGCGTTCTGCCTACATAATACATGATCTAAAGTGGTTTATGTTAAAAAAGGGTATATATAAAAAATGATGTATGTCCAAAAAGTAGTGTGCATATAAATAACACACATCACTTATAAAACACACAGTGGTGGCATATAAACCATTTTGCAAAGAAATATGATACATGGATTATATAATGTATGAGAGGGTGCGGAAAAATTCCTGGCT
>NC_043005.1:75695713-75758213 GCF_006345805.1 Octopus sinensis
ACATATATATATATATATATATATATATAATATATATATATATATATATATATATATATATATGCACACACACACGCACACATATATATACACACACACATACATGCACACACACGCACGCACACACACATGCACACATATATATGTATATATTTTCACTGATGACCACACCCTCCCCCTTTTCTTATTTCTTCCATCCTATTTCCTAAAATTGACTCTTTTGAAAGGCCACCAGCCCTTGTAAGAAAATGTGTTTATTTACAAATATGTTGATAGGTATACAATGGAAAAAAAAAGAATGAAAAATACTTTGTAATGAAATTTCAATGTCTTGACCACACCAGAGGGAAAAGAAACATCTCTCCCCACCCTCTCTCTCTCTCTCTATCTGTCTTTTCCCCAGCCTTTATTATTATTTTTTTCTCCTTTTTCTTGATTGTTCTGAAACCTTTCTCACTATCTAGTTCTCCCCCTGCTTTTCTGTTCTTTCTTTCTCCCTTTTTCAAAAAAGCAACAATAAATACCTTAGGAATGAGAACCCAGGTTTGAAATTTCCCCAAGACACCTGATGAGGGCTGGAGGGTATATCAGCCGAAACTTTGTGTTAGCAACAAACAAGATGATGACAAATATCTGTCAAATGTAAATAATGTACATAATTCCTCATTTCTTAAATATAGAACTGAACAACAACGATGTTAATAACATGATACCTCTATAAATGATCATATATATATAACGTTGGGATTTTTACAACTGTTGTTTTTATAGAACTTACATATATTCGAGAAAGAATACTAGAACTACTTTACCACTGATTAGGAAAGACGTCTAATGTAGCTACTTGGCAAAGTAATTCATGATTCTGACTTTATTTTCCTAATTTATGAATATTGTACTAATATTTAATGTTTGTTCATGCAAAACAAAAAAATTACACAGAATATGGGACTTGGCTATACAGTGTAAAAGAATATGCATTTTCATAGGACTTTGAACTCTTTTTTATTTTTCAGTGATGACAGCACCCTACCCCATTTTCTTATTTCTTCCATCTTACTTCCTAAATTTGACACCTTTGAAAGGTCACCAACCCTTGTGAGAAAATGTGTTTACAAATATGTTGATAGGTATACAAGGAAAAAAAAGAAAGGTGAAAGTAAAAAAGAAAAATACTTTGTAATGAAATTTCAGTGAATTGACCACACCAAATTGAAAAGAAACCTCTCCCCCCCTCTCTCTCTATCTATCTGTCTAACCTTTCCCAAACCTTTATTATTATTATTATTTTTTCTCCTCTTTCTTGATTGTCCTGAAACCTCTCTCTCTATCTAATCCCCACCGCTTTGCTTTGCTTCTGAACTTAATTCTCTATCAGTAAATATATGTATTCACTATAAGAATTTATGAATGATTTAGTGAATGTGTATATAAAAAATTAATATAGACAGCTCTGTGCAATGTGTTATCAAAAAGGAAAACTAAATTGTCACTAAATATGATTAGGTTGTTAGAAACACCTACATTGCTAGAAATATAAGTTAGACATGGCCAGGACCAATCTTTGGTCGAAATATATCTAAGTTATCTAAATTATATGTATTTATATATATATTGGTCATAAGAAGTATCAGATGTGGTGTGCAAGATAGATGACTGAGCTGGTATGGTCATGTGATGTGTACGGACAAGGACAGCTGTGTGAAGAAGTGCCAATCTCTAGTGGTGGAGGGAACCCGTGGAAGAGGTTGACCCAGGAAGACATGAAATGAGGTGGTGAAGTATAATCTTCAAATGCTAGGCCTCACGGACGCAGTGAAAAGTGATCCTGACCTTTGGTGATATGCTGTGCTTGAGAAGACCTGGCAAACTAAGTGAGATTGTAGTGATGGCTGAATCCAGTGTTATGTAACTGGCACCTGTGCAGGTGGTACGTAAAGTGCACTCACTACACTCTTGGAGTGGTTGGCATTAGGAAGGACAAACAGCCATTGGTACCATGCCAAATCAGATTGTAACCTGGGGCAGTTCTCCAGCTTACCAGTTTTCAGTCAAACCGTCCAACCCATACAAGCATGGAAAGCGGATACTAAATGATGATGATGACCTCTCCTTCTCTATCTCTCTGTCTCTATCTATGCATACATATATACACATATACACACATTTTGTAGGTATTCATTTCATATGCATATTATACATATATTACTTGTGTGTGTGTGTGTATAGATGTTGCAGTTTGTGAAACCAGGAAGACCTTTATTCAAATATTTATTCAATACAAGTGGGGAGCAAAATAAATGTATTTATTTTCAGTTCATTCTCCACTTCAGTAGGTGAAGCGGGAATAATTTAAAATGTATATCATGAGAAGCCTTAAACTGAAGGCATATGGGGCACGCATACATTCATGTTTGGTTTGCACCAGCTCACACTGCATCCATACTGTCGCGCATTTATGAATTTCACGCTTACTGAAGACCATCGACAGTCATAGAGGCAGTTGTTTGTGAGAGATAATATGTGTGTGTGTAGGTGTCTGCTTCCTTGTGGATGTAGATGTATTGTACATGGTGTGTACATGTATGTCATATGGATGAATATTTTATCTTATACATTAAGTGTATATATTGCTTGGATAGAGTTATGTTTATGGACGTGTGTGACTTAATGAATTGTGCTGATAAATGCGTGTGTGTGTGTGCTTCAGTAGTAGTGTTTAATATGTGCATACATTTAAAGTGTCTATATATTAATGCCATCAATGTGTTCATGTGGAGTGTATGTTTATGATTTATTGCATTAACGAGCATCTGTGTACGCATATGTATCTATGTGTGGGGAGGTGTATGTAATGAATATAAAGGCTAGCGGAGTTTGTTGTGTTAATTAGTGTGTTTGTATGGTGTGTTTATATGGTCATGTTTGGTTTTTATTACATGTGACAGTGTATATGAGATGAAAGTATGTTCATCGGTCAAGCCAAAGCTACTAGTGGTATTTATCATCTCAAATTACAATGAAGAATGAAAGGAGTGGAACTGGGTATGCCATTAAGTCAATTTGGAATGCACTCTGAAAATTAACAATATTTCTTCTCATTGTCTGTTTCATCGGTTAATTTTCTCACTCATCCTATCACTTTCCGTCTCTCTTTTCCATTCTATAGCTTTGAGCATGATTGTGCTCTGTGACTAGCCTAAGATACCTTCAGTTAATATACAGAATTTGTATATAATTGTTGAGGTGTACGCAGAACAGCGATAGTCCAAACAATAACATATTTATTCATTGTTAATCCATTCTCACTGATTCATCACCATCACCATCATCATCATCATCATTACTGTTATCATCATTACTGTCATCATCATCACTGTCATCATCATCATCCTCATCATCATCATCATCATCATCACTGTCGTCATAATCATCATCATCATCATCATCATCATCACTATCATCATCATTTAATAATCATTTTCCATGCTGGCTTGGGTTCGATGGTTTGATTGGAGATAGCAAGCTGCAGCGCTGCACCAGGCTCCAGTTGGTTTTGGCTTGGTCTCTACGGCTGGATGCCCAAATGTTAATATCTGATATCTATTGTTTGTATTCACTTCTCTGGGCCATTTCTATTATATTCTCTTTCCTGTAACTTAAAGTTATGACCTGATACCTCTTCCCCACCATTATCACTCTTTTCCTAACTGGAGTAACCATGTGTGTAAGCCATGTGTATATGTATGTGTATATATGTGTCATCGGCAAGACAGCAGGACACCTGTTCCTGTCTCTCAATTATATTTTCATCTCACATATTCCAGCAAAGTGCTACATCATCGTTTAACGTCCGTTTTCCATGCCGGCATGGGTTGGATGATTTGACTGAGGACTGGTGAACCAGATGATCTGGCAGAGTTTCTACAGCTGGATGCTCTTCCTAATGCCAACCACTCTGAGAGTGTAGTGGTTGCTTTTATGTGCCACCAGCACAAGGGCCAGTCTGGTGGTACTGGCAATGGCCATGCTCAAATGATGCTTTTTACATGCCACCTGCACCAGAGTCAATCCAGTGGCACTGGCAATGACCTCGCTCAAATGTTTTGTTCACGTGCCACCAGCACAGGTGCCAATAAGGTGACATGTAATGATCATGCGCACATGGTTCCTTTTACGTACCAGCGGCACGTAGGCCAGATAGCTGCTCTGGCAGTGATCCCCTCCCTCAATATTACACTTTGCTTGGTTGAGTGGAGTCTTGCGTTGTGAGTTACAATGGTGACCTCTCTAGTGCTGGTGCCACATTAAAAGCATCTAATACATTCTGTGAAGTTGTTGGTATTAGGAGGGGCCTCGAGCTGTAGAGACCATGCCAAAGCAGACATTGGAACTTGGCACAGCCCTCTGGCTTATTGGCACCTCTCAAGCCATTGCACCCATGCCAGCATGGAAGGTGGAGGTTGACCGATGATGATGGTAATGATGGTAGAGAACATGTCCTCCCCTCACACTGGTGAACTGTATGTGTGTATGTGTTATGAATGCACACAATTCACGAGTGTAAGGGGACTTTAAGAAACCACATTTTGTTTCTTCTGTCAGACCAATGCATCTAACAAGAGCACAATGAAATCAAAGCATGACATTGTCTTGGAGTACCCTTGCATCAGTGAATTGCAATGTGTTTTGAACACACATAACCTAAAAGAGGTGGTATTCTCCATTGACGAAAAAAAAAACAGCAATTAGATGTTCTAATTTCATTTTGCTAGAACTTATTGAGAATAAACAAGTTACATTATAGAATTTTATCATAATTGTTTATTTACATATCAGGGTGATGAGCTGGCAGAATTAGTAGAGCATCAAGGCGGTTAGCTGGCAGAAACGTTAGCATGCCGGGTGAAATGATTAGCGGTATTTTGTCTGCCGCTATGTTCTGAGTTCAAATTTCGCCAAGATCGACTTTGCCTTTCATCCTTTCGGGGTCGATTAAACATGTACCAGTTACACACTGGGGTTGATATAATCAACTCAATCCCTTTGTCTGTCCTTGTTTGTCTCCTCTGTGTGTAGTCCCTTGCGGGTAGTAAAGAAATAAGAATTAGTAGAGCATCAGACAAAAGGCGGTGCTCCAGCATGGCCACAGTCAAATGACTGAAACAAGTAAAAGAATAAAAGAATAAAATGTCATGTGCTTCTTTCATCTCATTACGTTCTGGCTTCAAATCTTACCAAATTTATCTTTTGGCTTTCATCTCTATGGGGCTGATAAAATAAAGTACCGGTTAAGTGCTCTGCTTGATAATATCAACTAAATTCTTCTTTGCCAAAACTACTGGCCTTCTGCCTAAATTCGAAAAGAAATTTGTATTGAATAACCAACAAACAAACTAAGTAATAATAATAATAATGATAATGGTTTCAAATTTTGGCATAAGGTCAGCTATTTCAGGGGATGGGATTAGTCAATAACACCGACCCCAGTGCTTAAAGGATGAAAGGCAAAGTCAACCTTGGCAGAATTTGAACTCAGAATGTAACAACAGGTGAAATACTGCTAAGCATTTTGCCTGGCATACTAACAATTCTGCCAGATTGCTGCCTTATTAATGATAATAATAATAATAATAATGTTATCATGTACATTGTTTTGTCTTGGTATAAAAGATGGGCCACAACAAATATGAAAACAAAAAGGAAAAGATATACCTATAAAGGGACTGCTGCAACCAACAAAAAAAAGCTCAAAATATCCCCCCAAAACAGATATTCTACATACATATATATAAGTCATTTCATAACTCAAGACCAAAATACACTTATTTTTCCTGAAGTGATCTAACAATATATAGATTATTGCATCTTTTAAAGTTATAATTATTGATGATTATTAAATATTGTTATATTGAAATACATATATGTATGTAGAATATCTTTTCTTTTTGATATTTTGGGGTTATTTTGTTGGTTGAGGCAGTTCTTCTTATACTCTTAGATATATCTTTTCATCTTTTAATTTGAATTACTTTTCCAATTGTAATACAAATAAAACAAACCAAGCACCTTTTTAATTTTTGTTCACCATTTTCTTTTACTGACTTTTTAATGAGATATATATATATATAATATATATATATATACCATTAAAAAGTCAGGAGTGGCTGTGTGGTAAGTATCTTGCTTATGAACCACATGGTTCCGGGTTCATTCCCACTGTGTGGCACCTTGGGCAAGTGTCTTCTAGTATAGTCTCAGGCCAACCAAAGCCTTGTGAGTGGATTTGGTAGACGGAAACTGAAAGAAGCCTGTCATATATATGTGTATATATGTGTGTGTGCATATGTTTCTGTGTCTGTGTTTGTCCACCCAACATTGCTTGACAACCGATGCTGGTGTCTTTACGTCCCCGTAACTTAGCGGTTCAGCAAAAGAGACCGATAGAATAAGTACTAGGCTTCCAAAGAATAAGTCCTGGGGTCGATTTGCTCGACTAAAGGTGGTGCTCCAGCATGGCTGCAGTCAAATGACTGAAACAAGTAAAAGATTAAAGAGTGTATATATATATATATATATATATATATATATACACACACACACATATATACAGATATATATATATATATATATATATTATATATATATATATATATATATATATACATATGTATGTATATTCACATATACATAGATATATATGTATTTATTTATAATATGTATGAAGATGTGTGAGCTAGTGGCTAGGGTGCTATACTCACAACTCAAACTTAGGAGATTGTGGTTTCCATTCCTGGACTGGGCAGTGCTTTGTGTTCTTGAGCAAAACATGCAAGTGCCATCTATGACAGGAAAGCCCATGATATATATGCATGTATGTCAGTTCCTTTGCATATATATATTTATGTATATGTCTTTGTCTGTGTATTTGTGTGTATATATATATATATATATATATATATATATATATATATGTATGTATGTATGTATGTATGTATATAATCGAACACATATACACAATGTATGTGCTTTTCTTGTTCACTCGTTGGCTCCAATGTGTGTGTGTGTTTGTGTGTGTGTGTTTTTCTTTGCATGTTTCTGTTTTTATGTCTTTCTTTACATTGATATTACTTGAAAAAATATTGCTTTTTGTGTTTATGTCCCATAATTCATGATATGACCAAAGAGAAATTGCTAAAATGACATTGTGTGTATACCTGCCTGCATTTATGTCTGTGTCTAATGTGATCTTAATTATGCTTTTTCAGGTGCTGATAACGTGAGGATTTATTGGGATCGGTACCTTTCAGGTGTGGATGCTTTGATTTATGTTGTGAACAGTGCAGATACTGCTGATAATCTTCAGCTTGCAAGCCAAGAATTGACACGAATATTACAGAATAAACAACTCAATAATGTTCCACTTCTTCTAATGGCAAATCACCATGACATGGAAGATGCACGGTCTATGGACCAGGTTTGTTTGTCTACACAAATTCTCTTTTTTTTTAATTTTTTTAATTTTACTCTTGTCAGACGAATACACTGTCATAGGTTAATGGTAAGCACCTAGCAAGCTGAGTTTGTGATGAGGTGGGAGGTTTCACCCCCAGTTCACTTCTGGTCAGAGTGTTTCAGACATCACCACATTATCGTTTTATGGCTATCTAGGACAATGTTAGTTAATATCTCTTTTCATTTCCTAATACTCTTGGATGCTATTTGAAGGAAATTTCGCTGCTTTTCTAGCTAATAAATTAACCATGTGATGGCTTCCTTGTTTTGAATATGTAATGAAGTTTTGCTTCCTGATGGGACCGTTTTTCACTTCATTTGTTCTCAGTAACTGGTTGACTTCCTTAGACCTCATCATTCGAAGATGAAACCGTTAAAGATGAACCAACAACTTGTAAATGGTTATTGGATGTTTTCCCTTTTCATTTTCAAAGAAAAAAAGTTGTTGTTGTTTAGCTCTATTTTCATCAACATCTTGTAATTTTGACCAAAGATGTTCCAACTGTGTCCATTCTAAGTTTTTTTTTTCTTTTTGGCGGAGGAGACAGTGTATCTAAGGACTAGATTATTTAGTGTATCCTGCCTTTCTTAAATTGGTGTAATTTGGTTGTAATTTGAGAAAGATTGGACTGATTTTACTAAGCAGTTGAGCAACCTCATAAGTGCTCTTTCACTAGCTCAAAAAACAGTGGTTATAGTCTAGACATGAGAAGGAAATCTCCGCTTTAAGAACATTTTGGTTTGCCAATTGTGACCTGTTGTCTTTTAAACTTTAGTGTTGTCAGCCCTGAGTGAGCAGATATGAAATATTAAAAATTTACTTCATTTTTAAAGCATTAAATATGTATTTTATTTCAATACACGCACACACACATATACAGACATACATTATATATTAATATATATATAATATATATATATTATATATATATATATATACATATATGTATTGATGCTTGTTTTTTATGTTCAGTTATAATAAAAACAAGATTTACATTAATCTGAAGGGTTACTCCATACTTTTGTAGAGGATAAATTTATTATTCATTAACAAGAGTAGTACTGACAGTTACTTCAGAGTTTACATATAATATATAATATATATATATATATATATATATATGACTCGGCAAACCAAGTGAGACCATAACCTTGTGGCCTATGTCAGGAGTGTAACCAGCCCACTTATGCGTACCTTCTCTTCATTGGACACTGCTTACGAAGACCTGTTGAGGCAAGTGAAATCGAAAGCAAATTTATTGACTGACATCCGTGCTAGTGAAGCACTAAGAGCACCATCCAAGCGTAATTGTTGCCAGAGCGGCTAACTTGCGTTCATGCCGGTGGCACGTAAAACCACCCACTACACTCTTGGAGTGGTTGGCCATCCAGCTGTAGAAACTCTGCCATCTGGTGCAGCCATCTGGTTCGCCAGTCCTTAGTCAAATCGTCCAACCCATGCTAGCATGGAAAGTGGACGTTAAACGATGATGGTGATGATATATATATATACTCACACACAAATAATAATAATAAAATGTAACAATTGAAGAGTACTATAATAACAACCTTTTACTGTTTGTTCTAAATTATAACATATATATATATATATATATATATATATATATATATATATTAAGAGTAGTCATATATTTATTACAAAGCTTTATTTAAAGGTAATTCTTTTTACATCAAATTAAACATGGATGTCTTGTTAGAAAACCAAATACTGCTTTATTAGCCTTGAGAGATCTTCACATAGAGGCACTTGGTGTATAAAAGCACACACATCGATCATGAGAGGATTTCTCAAGGCTAATAACACAGTATTCACTGTTCTAACAAGGAACCCATGTTAAGTTGGATGTAAAGATTACCTTTTGGTATTAAAACTGCTTCTGTCTCTAATAATTAATCTTTATTTAAAGATTATTGGATATTTGAATGAATTTGAATGCCAAACAATGTAATTTAATTAAACAAGCTTTATGATTTTTTGCTTGGATATTTTTTTCTATATCTAAAAGAACCTTTTGAAAAAGGTTCTTTTAGAAACGAAGTTAGCTGTACATAGATGTAGCATGAGAGAGAGAGAAAGAGAAAGAGAGAAAGAGAGAGAGAGAGAGAGAGAGAGAACATAATGAAGTAGACAAACGTGTTAATAAAATATGACATTTTATTGTAAATGTTAAATTTTTACTATTTGACCTATAGCCATCATTCACATTTGTATGTGTGTACATAATGGTAGTGGTTGTGGTTGTGGTGGTGGTGGTGGTGGTGGTGGTGGGAAACTTGATGGTATGTTCCAAACTAAAATTTATTCTTTTAAGTAGCCATGTTGCTATGCACAGATGCCCTCTTGGCCCTTTCATGACCCAGCGGAATATCTAGGATTTGACAATCACAGTAAGAGAGGGTTGCACTCAATCTGGGTTGGCTCTTTATTTATCAACCCTGAAATACTGAAAGGCAAAGTTGACTTCAGCTGGATTTGAACTCAGCGCACAAAGAACTGGAACAAATATCACAACACTTTCTATCCATACTCCATTGACATGATAATCAATCATCTTTCTGTTATGGTCTATCATCATCATCATCATCATCATCGTTTAACGTTCGTTTTCGATGCTAGCATGGGTTGGACGGTTCGACCAGGGTCTGGAAGCCAGGAGGCTGCACCAGGCTCCAGTCTGATCTGGCAGTGTTTCTACAGCTGGATGCCCTTCCTAACGCCAACCACTCCGTGAGTGTAGTGGGTGCTTTTTACGTGCCACTGGCACAAGGGCCAGGGGAGGCTGGCAAACAGCCACGATCAGTTGGTGCTTTTACATGTCGCCGACATGAATGCCAGTCAAGCAGCGCTGGCATCTGCCACGTTCGGACAGTGCTTTTAACATGTCACTAGTACGGGTATCTTAACTACAATTTCCGTTTGATTATATAATGAAATGTAGGTGTAAATTTCTGGTCAATAAATGATTTCCTACATTTGGTATATAACTCATATATAACTCTTTCGAACAATCAACATACATATATGAACCACAAAAGCTTATATCAAATGTTAGCATTTAGATATGAATCGCAAAAACTTATATGTCTACACCTGACATAGAAATGTGAATCACACCAGCTGATATGTCCAATGTTAGCATAGATATGTGAATTGCAAAAGCTTATTATGTCCAACAGCCAGCATTCATATGTAAATCACAAAAGCTTATGCCCAATGTTAGCATGTTGGTGTGAATCACAAAAACTCATATGTCCAGTACCAGGTAAACATGGGAATCACAAAAGCAATGCCCATTGTTTGTATACAGATGTGTATTACAAAAGAGGCACAGGAGTGGCTGTGTGGTAAGTAGCTTGCTTACCAACCACATGGTTCTGGGTTCATTCCCACTGCGTGGCACCTTCGGCAAGTGTCTTCTACTACAGCCTCGGGCCAACCAAAGCCTTGTGAGTGGATTTGGAAGACGGAAACTGAAAGAAGCCCATCGTATATATGTATGTGTGTGTGAGTGTGTGTGTGTGTGCGCATTTATATGTTTGTGTTTGTCCCCCAACATCACTTGACAACCGATGCTAGTGTGTTTACAGATGCTTGACAAGAGAGACCAATAGAATAAGTACTAGGCTTAAAAAGAATAAGTCCTGGGGTTGATTTGTTTGACTAAAGGCAGTGCTCCAGCATGGCTACAGTCAAATGACTGAAAGAAGTAAAAGATATCTGTAGAGTGCTCAGCCACTTGCATGTTAATTTCACTAGCAGGCTGTTTCATTGATTGGATCAACTGGAATCCTTATTGTAACCAACAGAGTAGGGATTGAGTGAAGAACAGAGATGTTATTGACTGATCCCAAGGAGCATCACCTCTTTCTTTCCTTCTTCCTTATTCTCAGATAAAGAAAGAAACTGACTTATTAGATTCTTTACAATTTTTGACGACTGAACATACCAGATTCTTCTGTGATATCTCGCCATAGACTAGATGTAAGTTCTTACCTAGTCATACTAGCAGTCTAGTTTTAATTGGTAGTCGTAGCCATTTCCTTAGTTAAAAAATACTGGACAACCATCTGAAAAGTGGGTAGTTTCTATTCTACTATTTAGATTTTGCATTGTGTCTGGCGTGATTCTTAAATTTGAAGTGGAGCTGTCTGTCTAGTTGCAAAATGGCATCTTCATCTCACTTACATTAAATAATATATTGGATTGAAGAAGGTATGAAGATCACAATATTTTATTTTTTTCAGTCTCTTATAAACAAATCTGAAAAAAAAAAAAAAGAGAATTATATTTGCAGTTCTCCAAGATTTAGTTGTGCTTTTTTCATGATGCCTATTTACAAACATGGTGAACTTAGCCATTGAAAATTAAGCGCCTTTGTTAAAAATGCAGACCGTTGCTGCTGTTGGAATGTAACCATGCATCTCCTGACTGCCAAGTTGGCAACATATTGACTTGGCTATCTGCTGCCATCCTTCTCCATATACACTCTGCCTGATCAAAAGAAATTCATATTCAATAAAAGAAATGTTGAGGTGAAATGGCTAAGCAAATAGATATCAACTTGCAACTGGGATTCCATTGTGTTTCTGAGCAGTGTGCTTTATTCTGTATTGTCTTAATTCCTTTAGCTGTTGGAAATCATTCCCATTTCGAAATATTATCTGCAGTAAAGTGATATTCTATCTAAAGAAGATTTATCTCTAATCTGTTTGAAACTATTATATCAGAGTTAAAGGTGGTGAGCTGGCTGAATTGTTAGCATGCTGAACTGAATGCTTTGTATCATTTCTTTTGGATTTATACCAGTGCTTCTCAAGAATGGTTCAAACGGCCCTTGGAGGTCCACATGAGATGTTGTGGTTAAAATTTATACTCTTACTCTTACTCTTTTACTTGTTTCAGTCATTTGACTGTGGCCATGCTGCAGCACCACCTTTAGTCGAGCAAATTGACCCCAGGACTTATTCTTTGTAAGCCTAGTACTTATTCTATCGGTCTCTTTTGCCAAACCGTTAAGTGACAGGGACGTAAACGCACCAGCATCAGTTGTCAAGTGATGTTGAGGGGGGGGGGGGCAAACACAGACACACAAACACATACATACATACATACATATATATATATATATATATACACACATAAATACGACGGGCTTCTTTCAGTTTCCGTCTACCAAATCCACTCACAAGGCTTTGGTTAGCCTGAGGCTATAGTAGAAGACACTTCCCCAAGATGCCACACATTGGGAATGAACCCAGAACCATGTGGTTCGTAAGCAAGCTACTTGCCACACAGCCACTCCTACGCCTATCTGCAATAAATTGCTTATACTTCTACAATACATATAATATTTTTGCAATTTTTTTAAAATACAATTCCTAATGATATATAATTATAAAAATGCATCAGGATACTTTTTTAAACATTGAATGCCTTTGGTATCCACCTGAGTAAAATAGAAGTCATAGGGGTCCATAGGGAAAAAATAAGTGAGAACCACTGCTTTACATTCTGAGCTCAAATGCTGCCTGCGTCAATTTAGATTTTCATCCATTTTGGGTTTGATAAAATAAGCACCACTTGAGCACTGAGGTCAATTACCAAAGTCTCACGCCTTGTATAGAGCTCAGAACTGTTTCTCTGGGATCACAAGATGTTAGAAATAGTTACATTTAGAAATGTTACCTTAAGTAAAGTGTTATCCCTTATCTGCTTTTGTCTTTTATATCAGAGCTAAAAACTGTTTCTCTGAGACCACTAGAAGCTACTTGTGGTTTAAGAAGAATCTATTTTCCATTAGTATGTTTTGCTAGTGTTAATATCTAGTCCAGTGGTTCTCAACCATCCTTTACCTATGGACTTCTTTGATGTCTGTTTTACTCAGGAGATGGGACCCTCATGGCTACTTGGTGTCTAAAAACTCCCATTATATTTTTATGATTAAATATTTATAGGAATTGTATTAAAAAATATTTAGATATTTTGTGTGTCGTAGAAATATAAGGAGTTTATTGCAGATAAATTTTAACAACAAAATTTTAAATAGACCCCAGTTGGGAACCATTGACCTAGTCCTATGTTAGCCCTTATTGAGCTGACCTGTCATCAAAGATTTTCCAACTTTAGCCATTGCATGTTTTTGTATATCCAAGACTACAATATAGATTGTAAGGTTTGAATTGGCAGTCAGTAGAGCAACAGACAGAATTCCTTGCAGTAGTTAATCTAGATTTTTGTATTCTGAGTTCAAATCCTGACAAAGTCAACTTTGATTTTAGTCCTATTGGGGTTGTTAAGTAAAGTACCAGTCAGTACTGAAGGTCGATTCTCTCTCCTTCTCTCACTCTCATTCTCCCCCCTCTCCGTCTCTATTCTCTCTGCTCTCTCTTACTATCTCTGTCTACTCTCTCTTACTATCTCTGTCTTCTTTCTTTCTTTCTCTCACATACTGTCTCTGTCTGCTCTCTCTCTCTCTCTCTCTCTCTCTCTCTCTTTACTTTCCTCTTTCTCTTTATCCCTTCTCTCTCTCTCTTTTCTTAAGTAGAAGAAATCAATTGTGGTTATACCTGGAGAAGGATGAGCTCCACCAGGTTTTATAAATATCCCAGACATGTTGTATGCCACTCTAGGGTTTTGTTGTCTCCATCAGGAGCAGAAACCCCACAGAAAGTTAATATAAAATGTGTCTTCTTTTTTAAAACAGTTGAATTTGATTTAAAGGAAATTTGATTGCTATTTCTAGCATTTCTTGCAACTGTGTAGAGGCTTTGTCATTAACTTAACATAATATGGTTGGTCAAATGATTTTTACTGAAAGGAAAAATTTACCTTTGCTGAAAAAGAGTTTTATATAGAATAGTAAGAAATATTTGAGAAGCAATATGGCCTATGAAATAATCTTCACTGCTGATTCACACAAAATTATATATTTTCTTGTTTAGCTTTTAGTTTTTTGTTCTTAATAGCTAAAAGTGATTGAAAAGATGAAATTATGTTGGGATCAAAATAAAATCAGGATTGTGAGTAGATAAAAACTAAAGCTTACTGAGAAATATATTTTTTTTTATAACAGCAGAGAAGATTTGTATTTTATATATTATTATTATTATCATTATTATTATTATCATTATTATTATTATTATTATTATTATTATTATTATTATTATTGGCAATAAACTGCTAAACTAAAATTACTCATAAAATGTCAGCCTTATATATACTATAGCATGTCTGAAGAAATCAATTTTATTTTGCCTGTGTGCCAAATCTGTATAAAGTTTAAATGAATAGTGGACTCTTTCAGATTACTAACAAAAAGGTTATGGAGTAGCAGTAGCATGCTAGATGTGGTTTCATCTCACAACGTTCTGAGTTCAAATCTCACTGGGGTTGAGTTTTTCTCATCTGTCTAAAGTTAATAAAATGATTCATCATCATCATCATCATCATCATCATCATCATTTAACGTCCGCTTTTCATGCTAGCATGGGTTGGACAATTTGACTGAGGTCTGGCGAACCAAATTCCAATCTGATCTGGAAGAGTTTCTACAGCTGGATGCCCTTCCTAATGCCAACCACTCTGAGAGTGTAGTGGGTGCTTTTACGTGCCACTGGCACGAGGGCCAGTTTGATGGTACTGACAATGGCCACGCCCAAATGGTGCTTTTTACGTGCCACCTGCACAGGAGCCAGTCCAGCAGCACTGGTGACGACCTCGCTCGAATGTTTCATGTGCCACCAGCACAAGTGCTAGTAAGGCGACGCGGTAATGATCATGTTAGAATTATTTATCATAATTAATCAGCTTAGTTGAACTGATTACAATCATCCTTTCATCCATTTATCTTCTCTGCCCACTATTCTTTGGAGTGTCATGGGTTTAGAGTCCTCAGGCACCTCCTCCATAGGGTCCTATCAGAAGCAGCAATCATTATACTTTATGGCTGGATTCCCAAGCATGACCAACTGAATGAATGCATATTATCTGACTGTCTTGTTCTTGGTTTATCTCTAGCTCTGCTGCCAGTTAGCTTGAAGAGCCTGTCTTGTGATTTTTTCCCTACAACATTCTAATCACATGTCCAACTACAACATTCTGCTATGTATTGTGCCAATGCAGGAAATCCTCACCAGTGGGCTTGTTGTTGTTTTTATTATTACCAGCACTACAGTTATCATTGCCATTCATAATACCATTGGCCCCTTGTCATGTTGCCTCATGATACCGTTATTGCATCCAATTAAATAATTCCTTCTATTGAACCATAACTCATGGTTTTTGATGAGGAGCATTTTGTACCTTCTATATAAAAGTTTATTTTCCTGGTTTTCAAAGCCTGTTCTTTGTATTGAGACAACAATTTGTATATATATTCAAAACAGGTTATTCAAAGCATGTTATTGTACATACAATCATGTAAACTACTTTTGCTTTTGGATTTTGTCTTAGAGAATGACTTCTCACCATTGACTTTGTGTGCAAGGACCACACATGCACCAAGTGATGTTGGCAGATTATTAGACACTGGTGTTTTGGTTTGATTTAGCCACCTCAATGATAGACACCATGTCAACCATTTGGAGCTAAACAGGAAGTATAAAAACCAGTAAATGAAATATTTGCCAATGCATGTGAAAGCCTACCTATGCTAAGGTTGAATTAATTTGTGCACAAAAAACAGTGAGAATTAAAGCAATGATAGTACATCTATTCTTGACACATTCTTAGACACATGAATGTGAAAACAACTTTCATTGTTAGAGTTTGGTTCAGTGAACAAGTTCTCCCTACAGAATTTGTGTGTAAACATCAAATATAATTCAAAAGACATCAGTAGTCCTCAGATACTGGTGTTTTGGCTTGATTTAGTATATTCAGTGACAGATACTGTACCAGACATTTGGAGCTAAACAAGAATGTGTTATAAATACATGTACTGGTCACTGTTTTGATCCTTGATGTTTTGCATACACATAAGTTAATCTCATTTTGTATTGAGAACTTTCTGGAAAATTCTTGCTTAGTAAACATGTTTTTGGCACTGCACCCACTCCTTGATTAAGGTCAAGTTTTCATTGGTTTGCTCTCAAATTCTATGTCACTGTTCCCAAGGCCCCTGTGTTAACTTTTCTTGTTCCAGCTTTTGAAGATTTCATACTTCAAGCTAGCATTCTTTTATTCTTCTATTCTTATACTTGTTTCAGTCATTTGGATGCGGCCATTCTGGAGCACCACCTTGAATGGTTTTAGTTGAACAAACTGACCCCAGGACTTTTCTTTTAAGTCTAGTACTTATTCTGTCAGGCTCTTTTGCCAAAGTGCTAAGTTACGAGGAAGTAAGCACTCCAACACCTGTTGTCAAGTGGTGATGGGAGGGGGGGGGGCAAATACAGACACACACACACAGACACATACATGGTGGGGTTCTTTCATTTTCCGTCTACCAAATCCTCTCATAAGGTTTTGGTTGGCCTGAGTCTATAATAGAAGACACCCAAGGTGCCATACAATGGGACTGAACCCAGAACCATGTGGTTGGGAAGCAAGCTTCTTACCACACAGCCATGCCCTTTTCTTTAAACTCTAGTATCAAATGGGCATGCTACATCAATTCAAATGCATAACTTCTTTTCAATGATTACAATATCCAGTTTGTGGTGTTACAATCATCTTTCAGTTTGTATAAGAAAATCCCATAACAACCTCACTTCCATAATTTCCAAGTGTTTTCCTTTCTATTGCTCTTTTTTCTGTGCATGCGAAACCAAATTTCTCACAAAAGTTCCAGGGAATTATTGCAGCAACCTTATCATGCCTACACTTTTCGCATTCATTCTGAGCTAACTATGGACATTACAACACAAAGTCTCATCTAAATCATCACACATTCTACATTTGATTGAACACTCCTGCTCATCTGTCATTCTATTGATCCAGTTTACCCTTTGTGCCTGATACTGTGATGTGAAAATCATTCCTTTGGTCTCTGTCTTCAGTATTCCTTTCTTTAATCATAACCAGCTGTTCTTGTTATCCCGTATCTATTTCCTTTATTGGGAAAACACTGAGTGAAACTCTTTTCCTTCAAAATATCATTTCCTCTTTTCTACATTTTCTCTTTTTGAGCTCCATTTAGGGTTAATTGAAACTGCTTTAACTGTGAAGTCCCAAGATATGCTCTTAGCTCCCCGAGGACATATTACATGCATTATTGTACTTGCTGCTTTTGTTGTTATAGCATTAAGTATCTTTATTGAATACATTTAGTAGAAGGTTATGCTTTTATAGAACAGCTGAAGTAGATTGATTTGATCCGAAATATGTTACTGGTCATTGCTTAACTATTTTGATACCAACCAAACTGAACTAAAACTGTCTCTGAGTCTACGGTACAAAATTATTTGATTAAAAAATGCTCATAATTTAATTAAAACCTTTCAGAATTTTCATGCAAGAACCTTTAGTTAAGTTATGTTTAAACACTAGATTAATTATAAAAAAAATTAAATTACTTTATTAGATGCCTTAAAATTGTTGATTAATTGTACAATTAATTGGAAAGCACAGTCAATGGTTTTCATCAGAAATATGTTCAAGAAAGGGTTAATCATTCTTGGAAAGATGAAAAGATTTGCTAACTCCCAGAATTTGAGGTTAAAATATAAAAAACAATACTGAATACTATAAAGTATTGCATCTAGTGTTCTACTGTTTCAGTTGCTCTGCTATATTTTCAGTGATTATAATGGTTTCTTACATAAGAACAGCACAAGGTCACAAATTTTAGTGATGGGTTATATTAATTATATCAACCCTAATACTTGGCAGATACTTTATTCTATTGACCTTAGAGAGATGAATGATAAAGTTATCTTTGGTGAGGTTTTATCAATTCCAGAAAGAAAACTCAAGGAGAGAGTCACTGCTTGGCTACTTGTCTAAATTTCAGGGCTTTTTACCTATAATAGAAAGGATTATTATTATTATTTTATTGTCTTTACACAGCTTCTAATGTTGGAGATGTACTATGGTGTCAGCTGTTCACTACCAGTGAACTAAGGTAACACTCCTTATTTTTCAAGCACCATCCTGAGCATTTGAACAGTTCCAACCAGTATTGTTTTCTGCAGGTGTTCCACCCTTATTTTAGCTCCTATTTGTTCCATGTACTCAAGATTTTTACTCACTGTTCCCAGGGCTCCGACAATTATTGACACTACTACCACCTTTTTCAGCGACCACAACTGCTTAACCTCTCAAGCCAACCTGTTATATCTATCGACTTTTCTTTCTTCTTTATTGCACATCTTGTTCTCAGCTGGGCATGCAGTATCTATGACCCAGCATCGTTTGCTTTCTTTCTCTTTATTATTATTATTATTATTATTATTATTATTGAGTGAGAGAGCAGTGCATGCCATCAAAGTGATGGCATGTAGTAGTGCCAATTATTATTATCATCATCATCATCATTATTATTATTGTTATTATTACTATTATTATTGTATTTTATATTGGCATAATGTCACAGAAATGCAGGAGAATGGTGTTAAAGCAATCTGATAATACGACAAATAATTGTTTTATTAACTCCCCCTCCTCCTCCTCTTTCTCTTTTTGCATGGATGATGGAAAATGAAGTCAGAAACAACTGTGGATGTAGGACGTAAAAAGCATGACATTAAATAACTAGATACTTACCGTAAAACATTTAGACTAATGTTCTATAATTCATTATATCCCACCATCTTTTAAATACAAAAAGTATAACAACAACAAAAAATAGTTATAGTAATAGCAATTTGTAAATGTTATTACTAACATAAATCTTGTCAATTATTGAGAAAAAAATTCTCTCATATCATCTCTTAAATTTTTCATTAAAAAATGAGTTGCCAATTAATAATTTTAGAGTATATTTCGAATTTTATTGCATTTAATGTAAAGTTAATGTAAATTAGGTTCTTATATTATGTTTATACTTTTTCATCTTAATTTACACATGACCTTATGTATAATTATTGTATATTTCTAGCTAAAAAAAAAAAGAAAACCTACAAAATATTAAAAATAAACTGAAGTAAAAAAAATGACTCACAATTTAAAGGCAAAATATTCAATACATAATTGCAGTGTGGATGTAGGTATTTAAAAAATAATGACTCTCGTAAAACAAGTTACATTTCCTTCTGTACAGTATTTAACCTTGTGTGCATGTGTGTACACATATATACACACACACACACATATATATATATATATATATATATATATATATATAATATATATATATATATAATATATATATATATTAATGTATGTATGTATATATCTGTTATCATTGTTTCATCATTGCTTAATGCTGACTTTTTAATGCTTGCATGGGTCAGATGGGACCTGCTAGGGTGGATTTTCTACAGCCGGATATCCTTCATGTTGCCAACTCACACTTGTTTCCAAGCAAGGTAATATTTCCCCATGGCCAGACATGTTTCTCACAGAAGACTGGAAATGATTAACCTTGCCTGTATGACATCATGTGATGTCTAGATGAGGATGAACCCCTCCCACACATGCACACACATTTATACACACACACACACCCATACACATATATATCATGAGGCTTTCTTTAAAGATGAATGGAAGGATCTATATGAGTTGTGTGAGAGCTGCAATGCTGTGTGGGAGTGAGACATGGTGTCTGAGGGAGAGAGAAATGGTAATTTTCAGAAGGACTGAGAGAGCAATGGTGAGAGAAATGTGTGGGGGTGAAGCTGTTTGCTAAGAGGAGGACTGAGGATTTGATGGGAATGCTGGGGTTGGAGGAATCGGTAGAATGGTTGGAAAGGGTGAATGGAGTGCAGTGGAATGGGCATGTGTTGAGGAGCGTGATTGCATTTGAGGTAAATGGAGCGTGAAAGCAAGGTAGACCAAGTAAAAGGGGGAGGAGACAGGTAGAGGAGGAGATTGGGAGGGTTCGTTTGAAAAAGGAGGATGCAAGATGGCGAGATGGTGTAAGGGCAGTTACTATGGTAATGAGCTAGATCCAGCCACCCTTGTTAATGGGGACAAAACCCAGATTTAAAACACTGGATGATGATGATGATGATGATGATGATATATGTGTGTATATATATATGTTTATATATATATATATAATAATTTCTTAAGTAACCAGAAGTTGGATTTAGTATTAAGCATTATTAAAGAATAATACTAAATCCATTTTCTGGTTACTTAAGAAATTATTATTATTATCTTTGCTAACACTGCGGAGTTCCTGAAGTAGATCCATTGGAAATATACCCTGACTGCAGATAACACCAGGTAGCTCAAACTGTGCCAGTGTCCTACTCAACACTTCAACACACTAATTGACATATACCCATTAGTCCAAAATATTAAATATGTATGTATGTCTGTATATATATATATATATATATATATATACACACTTACACATATATACTCTCACATATACATTTATATTTATATCATCATCATTTAACGTCCGCTTTCCATGCTAGCATGGGTTGGACGGTTCAACTGGGGTCTGGGGAGCCCGAAAGCTGCACCAGTCCAGTCAGATCTGGCAGTGTTTCTACAGCTGGATGCCCTTCCTAACGCCAACCACTCCGAGAGTGTAGTGGGTGATTTTATGTGCCACCGACACAGGTGCCAGACGAGGCTGACAAACGGCCACGCTCGGATGGTGTTTTTATGTGCCACCGACACAGGTGCCAGACGAGGCTGGCAGACGGCCACGCTCGGATGGTGTTTTTATGTGCCACCGACACAGTGCCAGACGAGGCTGGCAGACGGCCACGCTCGGATGGTGTTTTTATGTGCCACCGACACAGGTGCCAGATGAGGCTGGCAAACGGCCACGATCGGATGGTGCTTGTTACGTGCCCACAGCACGGAGGCCAGTCGATGCGGTACTGGCTACGGCCACGTTCGGATGGTTTTCTTATGTGCCACGTGCCACCGGCACTGGTACCACTAAGATACAAATTCCATTGATGTTCATCTATTTTGATTTGTTTTGATTTGATTTGATTTGATTTTCACTTGCCTCAACAGGTCTTCACAAGTGTCACAAGAAGGAAGGTATGCACAGGTGGACTGACTACGTCCCAGGTAGGGACCATGGGTTATGGCCTGACTAGTCTTGCCGGGTCTTCGGATGGTGTTTTTATGTGCCACCGACACAGGTGCTAGATGAGGCTGGCGAACGGCCACGATCGGATGGTGTTTGTCATGTGCCCACCGCACTGACTACGGCACTGATGGATTTCTTGTGTGCCACAGGCACTGGTACCACAAGATACAAATTCCATTGATGTTCATCTATTTTGTCTATTTTGATTTGATTTGATTTGATTTTCACTTGCCTCAACCGGTCTTCACAAGTGTCACAAGAAGGAAGGAAGGTATGCACAGGTGGACTGACTAGTCTTGCCGGGTCTTCGGAAGGTGTTTTTATGTGCCACCGACACAGGTGCCAGATGAGGCTGGCGAACGGCCATGATCGGATGGTGTTTGTTACGTGCCCACAGCACGGAGGCCGGTCGATGCGGAACTGGCAACGGCCACGTTCGGATGGTTCTCATGTGTGCCACTGGCACTGGTACCACAAAGTGTGTGCCACCGGCACTGGTACCACAAAGTGTGTGCCACCGGCACTGGTACCACAAAGATACAGATTCCACTGATGTTCATCTATTTTGATTTGTTTTGATTTGATTTTCACTTGCCTCAACAGGTCTTCACAAGTGTCACAAGAAGGAAGGTATGCACAGGTGGACTGACTACGTCCCAGGTAGGGGCCATGGGTTATGGCCTGACTAGTCTTGCCGGGTCTTCGGATGGTGTTTTTATGTGCCACCGACACAGGTGCTAGATGAGGCTGGCGAACGGCCACGATCGGATGGCCAGTGATGCGGTACTGACTACGGCCACGTTCGGATGGATTCTTGTGTGCCACAAGCGGTACTGACTACGGCCACGTTCGGATGGATTCTTGTGTGCCACCGGCACTGGTACCACAAGCGGTACTGACTACGGCCACGTTCGGATGGATTCTTGTGTGCCACTGGCACTGGTACCACAAGGATACAAATTCCATTGATGTTCATCTATTTTGATTTGTTTTGATTTGATTTGATTTTCACTTGCCTCAGCAGGTCTTCACAAGTCGGAAGGTATGTACAGGTGGACTGACTACGTCCCAGGTAGGGCCCACGGGTTATGACCTGACTAGTCTTGCCGGGTCTTCGGATGGTGTTTTTATGTGCCACCATGTTCCCACAGCACGGAGGCCAGTCGATGCGGTACTGGCTACGGCCACGTTCGGATGGTTTTCTTGTGTGCCACAGGCACTGGTACCACAAAGATACAAATTCCATTGATGTTCATCTATTTTGATTGATTTTCACTTGCCTCAGCAGGTCTTCACAAGTGTCACAAGAAGGAAGGTATGCACAGGTGGATCGACTACGTCCCAGGTAGGGGCCACGGGATATGGCCTGACTAGTCCTGCCGGGTCCTCTCATGCACAGCACACTTCCATAGGACTCGGTCTTCAGTCATTTCCTTGGTGAGACCTAAAGTTCGAAGGTCGTGCTTCACCACCTCGTCCCAGGTTTTCCTGGGTCTGCCTCTTCCACAGGTTCCCTCAACTGCTAGGTTGTAGCACTTTTGCACACAACTATCTTCAGCCATTCTCGTCACATGACCATACCAGCGCAGCCGTCTCTCTTGCACACCACAACTGACACTTCTTAGGTTCAACTTTTCTCTCAAAGTACTTACACTCTGACGATTATGAACACTGACATTACACATCCATCGGAGCATACTGGCTTCATTTCTTGCAAGCTTACGCATATCCTCAGCTGTCACGGCCCATGTTTCACTACCATGTAGCATGGCTGTACGTACACACGCATCATATAGTCTGCCTTTTACTCTTAGCGAGAGACCTTTTGTCACCAGCAGGGGTAAGAGCTCTCTAAACTTTGCCCAGGCTATTCTTACTCTAGCAGTTACACTTTCAGCACACCCACCCCCGCTACTGACTTGGTCTCCTAGGTAGCGGAAGCTATCAACTACTTCTAGTTTGTCTCCCTGGAACGTGGTAGAAGTTGGACTCTGCACATTTCCAGTGTTTATTTCTCCTGAGCATCTGCCACAGACAAAAACTATTTTCTTAGTTAGCCTTCCTTTGACATTGCTGCACCTCTTATGTGTCCATAGCTTACACTTGGTGCACCTTATAGAGTTTCTACCTACACCTTTTTTACAGATCGAGCAGGGCCATCTACCTGAAGTCATTTGTGGTTGGTCCACCTTCCTACTTATTAGGACTTTGGTTTTGGCTAGGTTGATTCTAAGGCCCTTCGATTCTAATCCTTGTTTCCACACCTGAAACTTCTCCTCCAGTTCTGATAGTGACTCAGCAATTAGAGCAAGGTCATCAGCATATAGGAGCTCCCAGGGGCATCCTGTCTTAAATTCTTCCGTTATTGCCTGGAGGACTATGATAAATAGGAGGGGGCTGAGGACTGAACCTTGGTGGACCCCAACCTCTACCCGGAATTCTTCACTGTACTCGTTGCCAACCCTCACCTTACTAGCTGCGTCTCTGTACATGGCTCGCACAGCTCTCACTAACCATTCATCTATCCCTAGTTTCCTCATTGACCACCAGATAAGGGATCGGGGGACCCTGTCAAAGGCTTTCTCTAAGTCAACAAAAGCCAGGTACAAGGGCTTACCTTTGGCTAGGTATTTCTCCTGCAGCTGTCTTACCAGGAATATAGACAGATATAGATATATATGTAAGTCATCAACAATGATAATGATGACTTACATACATATCTATAACTGTCTGTTTATCTATCTCTTTATCTGCTTAAAAGATATATATATATATATATATATATATATATACACACATGCATGTATGTATACCTGTATACATGTATATATACTTAGATATATCCACACATTAAAACCCACATTTTTTTCCCATTGAGGGCTTGTATGCTCCAATAATTAGACCATTTTCTTTAGACAATACATGGTGAACACTAATAATCTTAAAGCTTATAAGCATTATTATTATTACTATTATCATTATTTACAGAATTTTCACTTGTCACTATTTCTACATTTAACACAGAATATGCACGTTTTTTTGTTTATATAATACTATGGAATCATTGTTCTTAAATCTAAAGAGAAGAAGTTGGTGAGTAGGTTGATGTAATTGGTAGCATACTTATAATGAATATAAGAGGTGTGGGTTTGATTACCATATGTACTAAACTCATTTTTTTTCTGTTGAGGACTTATATGCCCCAATGTTGGACTATTTTCTTTAGTCATTACATGGTGAATGCTTATAAGCTTAAAGCTTATAATTATTATTATTTACAGAATTACCCCCAAACTTCACTGATTTTGTTGTGTAACGTGGGTTATTTCGCTTTCCTGGAGGCTTTCTAACAAATTTTTACTTATTAGAAAGTGAAATGACCCATGTTACATGATGGAAGCAGTGATGTTTGGGGGCAAGAATCTGATGTTTTAGGGATACATAAAAAGTGATGGTTCAAGAAAGTTGGTTAAAATTGACAGTAATTTGAATAGTGCCAAATACATCCAGTTGCTGAAGGACAATTTGATACCAGACTTGGATGAAGGTGAGATCTTTCAGCATGATGGAGCTCCATGCCACAGATCACATGCAGCACAGCAGAGTCTGACTGATGAAGGTGTTACTGTATTGGAACATTGGCCAGATCAGAGCCATGACTTAAATATCATTGAGCAAATGTGGAAAGAACGAAAGAGAAGTGTTTGTCAGAAGAATCCACTCAATCTTGAAGAGTTGCAGGAGCTCAGCCACAGAGAATGTCATCTCATACCTGTGAAGATAGTGAAAGATGTGTATGCATCTCTTCCTAGGTACATTAGAGCAATCATTCAAGCTAAGGAAAGCCACATGAAATATTAACAATGTACAGTAACTTTTTGAAATGAACATTATGTAATAAATTTTTATTATCGACATTTTTCTATCTTAAAACTGTATCTTGATTGGTTTATGCGAGGTGGCTGAAAACTTTTGCACAGCCACCTTTTGTGGTCATCTTGCATCTTCCCCTCTCATTCATAACACCTACTACAAAATTTAATGATTAGGTATGGAAATGACTCCAACAGGGCCAATGTTTCATCTGTAAAAAACACAATGTGAAACAACATCCACTTATAAGTTGGCAATTAGCAGAAATTTACAATAGTTTAAAGTAGCCAAAGACAGTTGCACGATACTGTATATATATATATATATATATATATATATATATATATATATATATGTGTGTGTGTGTGTGTGTGTATGTATGTATATACGAGAGACAGAGAGAGATAGTTATGCAAATAAACAAATAAAACTGCTTGGGGTAGATATACAAAATATACATACATATCTACATGTAAATGGAGAGAAAGCAAAAACTAGAAATTTTCAGATGATGAATATTCAAGTATAAATATCATCACCATCATCATCGTTTAATGTCTGTCTTCCTTGCTGGCATGGGTGGCATGGTTTGTCAGGGGCTGGTCAGGCAGAAGCCTGCACCAGACTTCTGTAACTGTTTTGGCAGGATTTTTATGCCTAGATGCCACTCGCATGGAAGGCGGACATTAAATGATAATGATGATGATGATGATGATGATGATGATGTTGATGATGATGCCCTCCCTTTATTAATAGACCAAACTTACACAGAGTACAAAGACACAGAAAATTTAAGGGGAGAGGGTATGGTGTCACAGGTTCAACAGCTGTTTCTGGGAACTCAGAGTTATTTCATGATGATAGCAGATGTAGTTCACAATAATATGCAACCAGTAATGGTAGCCTATAAACATTGGGTAAATGTCTTCAGGGTGGAGAGATAAAAATCTAACCTCGGTTAGACTTTCTTTAGTTTCTTTCTGCAAAATGCACTGACAAATAATTTTGGTCAACCTGGTGCTATAGGACATGAAAATTTCCCAAAGTGCCTCATAATAAGACTGAACTTGAGATTGTGTAGTTAGGACATGATCTTTTTAACCAAACAGCCAAGCCAGGCGCAAACACACACACAGACACACGCACAAAATTAAAACTAAGATAATTTTATAATTTTTTTCCTTTCTTTTCCCTAGTTTTCTTCCATTTCTTGCTCCTAATTTTTTCTTTATCTTTCTTCGAATTACTTTTCTCTGTTTTTATTTGACAGAAAACATAACAGTTACAACTCTATATCTCTCTAAAATGTATGCACCAGCTACTCTGCTTTCCTTTCTATGAAAATTTTGTGAAACAGGTTTTTTTTTTTTATGTCACTGTTCTTATGTTCTTTACTCAAGACAGACAACATTAATACGAAGCAAAAATTTTAATTTAAGCTAATTTTTTTCATTTTTTTGTTTTTGCCTCACTCAATTTTTTTCCCCTTATCTTACTATAAATTATTAATCTTTTTTTTTTTATCTGATTTGAAACTTAGCTGTTGCAAGTATACTTCTCTTTGACATGTGTGTACACGCGGCTTTGTTACAACCTCTGTGCAATGGCCTATTGCACCCTCACTGCTACATTTTCCTCTGTTCACTGCCCTCTGTTAACTGTCTTCTGTCTGTGTACATATATATATATATATACCTATTCATAAGCAAACACACACATGTATGTATGTATGTATATATATATCTGTCTATCTCTCTCTCTCTCTCTCTCTATATATATATATATATATGATGATATACATATATTATTTATATATATATATATATATATATATATATACAAGGTGTCTATATACGTATTACCTTTGCAATTTCAAAAGTTTAGTAAAAAATTTAAAATGTGGATAACTCAGCAGAATTTATTGGAAAACAAACAAAGTTTTGTTAGAAACATAAGAACACTTCTGTGTGGGCACGCAACACATCTAGATGAGATGATACAATACAATAAATTGAGGACGTTGTAAAGATAATTTATGAACACCCTGTAACACAGATACACACACATATGCATGTGTGTGTCTGTGTGTAGTTGATATGCTATCTTTCCAATCCTGTGGTCTCATTTTCTATCTCACTGTGCTGCAGTCTTATATTACCCCGGGCCAACAAAAGCCTTATCAATGGATTCGGTAAATAAAAATTGAAAGTAGCTCAATAGACACATGTACACACATATACACATGTATGTATATGTATATGTATATATATGTATATAAATATTATACCTGTGTGTGTGTGTTGTGTATGTACATCGGTGCCACTGGCAATATGAAATCCAGTGTACAGTGTACTCAATATCAGGTCTTTGGTGACTAAATCAGCTTCTCTATTAGGAACACCTGTTGACATGGGTTTTGCTAGAAATCCTATAAAAGAAATACAGGACTTATAAAATGGCAGAGGAATCTACCATGAGGTGAATGACTATATAAGAAAGCACACTTTTTTCGTTCTCAATGGTAATATCATTTCCAGTGTCTAACTGCATTTTTACTCTTATATTTTTAATTTTTACTTTTACAAATTATCTCTTTGTTATATTACCATTTTCTTTCGGTGACATACTGTTTGTTCCTTTTTCTTTGTTCCAACATTTTTTCATCTTGGTTTCACAGTGCATTTTCATTGTGTCCAATTTTTCCATAATGGAAGCATTTCTCTTTCTTAAATGGATAGTTTTTCCTCAGGTGTAGACCTCCAAATGCAAAACATGGGATTTTTTCCTGATTCTTGTCCTGTTAGTACTGTATTTTAGTACACGCTTGATATCTATTCTGCCTATTTCACACTTGTTTCACTTGGGTGCAATCTTTATGCTCAATTTTCACTGTCTTGTCTTAAATTTACTATTCTTTCACACTCTTCTGACACTTGTTGTAAGGTTACAGCTTGGTTTTATTCCAGCTTAGCGAGACTTCTTGTTCTTACTTCCGTATCTTTCTCTGCAGTTAGTCCCTGAGTAAATATCAGGCACTTGGACTGCTTGAACTTTTCACATTCCCTGTTAACTCTACCTGTATATGTGATGTACTCCTCCTCCTCCTCCTCCTCCTCATTCTTTTCTAGGTTCAAACAATTCCAATGTGTATTGAACAGTGAGCTTTTCTCACTAAAAATTTTACACAGTATGTCTATTGAATCTTTAAAGTTTATGTCAGAAGGTTTTCTCAGGAGTCTGTAATTGTTGTAACACTCATGCTCTCCTGCTGCCAGTTTTCGTAATATTAAATGTGTTTTTATATCGTCGTCCCAGTCTTTGCACTCTTTATTGAAGATTTGTTTGTATCTTCTATAGTAAGCCACGAAGGTAACTCCTTCATCTGGTTCATACTTAAACTCTGTTATTGAGTTCACAACATAATCTTGTGAGAACATTTTTTCATTATTTCCTGACGACTTACTATTCATTAATTGCAGCATTTGTTGCTGTAATAGAAATTGTTGTTGTTGTTGCCTCTGCTGTTCTGCTTGCAGTTGTAGCTGCTGCTATTGTTGTTCTTTCAGTTATTGTTGTTACTGTTTTTGCAACTTGAGCAAACCAACCAACAAATTTTTCATAATTTTATGATTCTTTTTTTTCCTTGTGAGTTTGTTAATTCCTCATCACCACTGTTGTAATCCCTAATGTCAGATTGTTATAATGCTCACTCTGGTATAGCAGTGTAGTTAGTAAGACCAGTAAAAACATGACTATCTAGGACT
The DNA here is from genome assembly GCF_006345805.1 of Octopus sinensis. Classification (NCBI taxonomy): domain Eukaryota; kingdom Metazoa; phylum Mollusca; class Cephalopoda; order Octopoda; family Octopodidae; genus Octopus; species Octopus sinensis. Next base: position 75,725,055 of record NC_043005.1, read on the forward strand.
GTCTACTTTGTACTCTCTTCTAATACTGACCGATGTCAGCTTATCTGTAGTGACTAGGACATACCACTTGTGACACGGGAGGGGTGTATCATTATTACTATTATCCCCATAACACAAATCTACTCATAAGGTTTTGGCTGGCCCAAGACTATGAGGGAATAGTAGAAGATACTTGCGCAAGGTACCATGCAGTGGGACTAAACCTAGAACCATGTGGTTGGGAAGCAAGCTTCTTACTGTACACACAGCCACACCTGCATATTATAAATATGTATATATATATGTATATATATATATATATATGACAGGCTTCTTTCAGTCTCTGTCTATAAATCCATTCACAAGGCTTTGTCAGCCCGAGGCTATTGTAGAAGACACTTGCCCAAATGTGTTACACCGTCTGATCTTGGAATCATGTGGTTGAAAAGCAAACTTCTTACCACACAGCCACACCTGTGCATGATTTCCTTAACCACATAGCCATAGTCTAACTTTTGGCATGTATACAATAGAGAAATATTGATAATACAGTAAACCACCTACATATCAGTTGAATGTCCAGTATCATATCAAATCAATTGAGGCTCTTTAATAATAAAGAATGAAATCTTTATCACATGTCTGCCATCAGGAATGGCTTGTAGATATATTTCACAAGTCATGTGACCAGCAATGCTTTATTATTATTATTATTATTATCATCATCATCATCATCATCATCATCATCATCATCATCATCATTATTATTATTATTATTATTATTATTATGCTAAAGATTAATGGAGTTAAACATCTAAATTTTTATCACTGTGATTTTTAAATGTTTTTTTTTTCTATTTTTGTTGATATTCTTTGCAAAATTTAAGGTCAAACAACTATGGTTCTGACCTTTCCCACAATATATTTGGCAATTGTTCCAAATGAAAGGAAACGTTACTGCAAGTTACAAGTAACATAAATTGTACCTTTTCTCTCTTTCTCTCCCTCCTTCTTCACCTTCTGTCTCTCTTTCCGTTTCTCGTTTTTCTCTCTCTCTCTCTCTCTCTCTCTACTTCTCTCTCGCTCTCTCTCTCTCTCTCTGACTTTCTTCCGAATAGTTTCCATGTAAATTTAGATCTGGCAAGCCACCTATTGGAATCAATGCATGTCTTCATATATCTTGATTTATATACATTGAAATTCCTGAAAACTTAACACGGCAATAAATCTTTTATTTTCTTTAACAATTAGACATATTTTTATTTATAAACCAAAATAGAAAATAGAGTTGGCAAAATTCAATGCAAATTTTAATGCAATTTAAAAATGATTTCTTTCATTGGTTTACAAGTGAAAATTTGTAAAAGATCATTATATTCATTGAACTGACTCCAGTATATATATGTCAGGTATTATTTCATTGAACCTGGAAGAAGATAAAGAAGAAGAAGAAGAAGCCGGAAAGATAATGATAACCCTAACAGAATTTAGTATCTAAATTTAGATGGATGCATTGAAATGCTGTCAAAACATTTGGTCTGCCATATCTGTCCAACACCACTGCTGCCACCCCACCCCCATCATTGCCACCATCACCACTGCTGCCACCACCACTGCTGCCAACACCACCACCACCGCCGCTGCCACCACCACCACCGCTGCTGCCACCACCTCCACTGCCACCACCACCACCACGCTGCCACCAAACCACTGCCACCACCACAACCACCACCACCATTAGTAGTCCAGTCATTGCACCATCCACAATTCAATTACAGTAACAGAAGCCATTGAAGGTACTTCCACGTGGTCACTCAGCAATGTTAGAAAATGCAGCCAAGTCACATCACAGACCACTTGGACTATTGGAGAAGCAGACATTGGATAATGTAGCCATAGATACACCATGCTATCAGAATAGTTTGCAACAATTATCAGTCTAATTATTTTGTGTGCTTCTCCACATACTCTAGAGAGGGAATACTCTAAATGGCTGGCATTGCCCTTCGCACATGTCATGAATACGAAACCTCTTAAGTGTTAACCAAACACCCAATTAACTCTATGACATCTAAATTATCAATATACAGAAATATCTGTTTATTGATTTTTTTTTTACTGTTTAATTAAGGGTGTAGATTGTTTGTAAAATTTTTCTTGCTCACAAATATGTAGTCATATCTACTCTCACACATAAGTACACATAAACATATGCATGAACATACGTATACACACACCATGCACACTCACACTCATGCAAAAACACATACACACACACGTAGATGGTATGTGCTTCCTGGACAAGCTGACAGTAAGAGAGAGAGATCTGCAGCTTGAATGAAAGGAAGCAGTGTAGATAGGCTGGCAGAGATGACATAATACAGAGGGATTGAAGGATAAGAAGATGCATAGATAGATGGCTACATAGATAAATGAATAGATGGACGGACGAACAGACAGAGAGATAGATAGATTGAGAGAGAGAGGGAAGGAGGGAGAGACAGAGAGATATATGAATATACATAGAGAGAAAGGGTGCAGAAGATTGTTATAGTAGTTAGAACAAAACTAAATGTTTGAGAAAATTTGGTTGTGTGTGTTGGCAATCATCAGTGGAAGGAATGGGCACAAACAATCATTTGTGGTCATTCCTTACATTCATGATTGCTGAAGTACATAACCAATTATATATATATATATATATATAGAAATTAAATATAAAATATAAATTACAAAGTGGGACAAGAACGCAAAAACACACAAAGAGACGACACGAAAAAAACAGACGGGTCACTCGAAGCCTCTAATCTTCAGTCGGAACCGGATCATCTTAGCAATTTCGGCTGTTTAATCTCGATATCACTCCGAACCGGCCAGCCCCAATGAAAAACTAAGCCACAGGCATTAGATTTCTTGGAAAGAGGATCGAATGTATACGAAACAAAGACAGGGTGCCACACAAATATAAATACAAGAAACAAAAAATAGAAATAAAAAACAAGAATGGTAAGCAGGACAAAAACAATTTAAAACTTATCTTGGCTGGCGTATTTGAAAAATGCCTTTGCGGCAAAACGATATATGTATATGTATATATATATATATATATATATATATATAGAGAGAGAGAGAGAGAGAGAGAGAGAAATGGTAAGGCAACAAAAGAATGATATTATGTAAATAGAGGAATTTATCTGTAAATATATGTGACAATTATTCGGTAGCCATAATAAGAGAAATTTTACTGATGGCCGGATAACTGAAGAGATGGTGGCGTGGATTTTCACCCCGACATCTGAAACTCAGAGTTTTATCATGGCTACTGAATAATTATCATATATTATATTTACAGATATATATACTCTTTACTCTTTTACTTGTTTCAGTCATTTGACTGCGGCCATGCTGGAGCACCGCCTTTAGTCGAGCAAATCGACCCCGGGACTTATTCTTTTGTAAGCCCAGTACTTATTCTATCGGTCTCTTTTGCCGAACCGCTAAGTGACGGGGACGTAAACACACCAGCATTGGTTGTCAAGCAATGCTAGGGGGACAAACCCAAACATATACACACACACCCATACATATATATACATATATACGACAGGCTTCTTTCAGTTTCCATCTACCAAATCCACTCACAAGGCTTTGGTCGGCCCGGGGCTATAGCAGAAGACACTTGCCCAAGATGCCACGCAGTGGGACTGAACCCGGAACCATGTGGCTGGTTAGCAAGCTACTTACCACACAGCCACTCCTGCGCCTATATATATATATAAAATAGTAAATAAAAGAAACAAGGAACAAGGAACAAACACAAAATGACAACAATGCAAGTATGTGGTATATGTAAAGTATTAGCTGATGCTCAAGGAAGAAAAGAAAGGTGGTTTTATGTTTTGAGCAAAGCTCTTCTTCAGAAACAGAAGACAGAGGAAAATCCAATTGAAAAGGAAGATGCAGGAAACCAAATCGCCAATGATTCACATGTGGTTACATATATATATATAGCTACATATACAGATACACTGCCAGATATTAGAATTGTTTGCAGGCAATAATGTTGTTCAGTCTTAAAGAATCCTTGGAGTTTGTCCCAAATTTAAATTTAAATTTTGCTGTTCTCTGATGATGAAAGTGTAATATTCGAAGCGTTCAGAATTATTATCAATATGTATTATGTACACAGAGTTTTTCAGTATTACCTCTATTGTTGTTGTTTACCCCCAAATCAACCGTAATCAGTCACTGCTATAATTAAAAACATCCCTTGGGTGACTACCCCATCACTTCATATACCCAGCACCACATTGCCCTGCATAGCCTTTCAATTTCAAGACAATATGTGTACTGTGAGGGAGATTTGGTTGCTATTTCACAAAAATTGAATTACTGCATGGAGTTTGTTGGCCTTTAAATAAGATTGGAGGATGTCATAATTGGTAGAGTACAGTATTTGTCCCTTTATGTTTGATTTCAAATCCTGGAATCAATTCTATTTATACTCATTCTACTTGGGTCAAAAAAATAAGTACCAGTAATATATAGGTATTTATTCAGCAACTCCTTATGGATTAGTGACATTATGCTAATGTATATAAGAAACCAATACAATTTCTGCATGATCTCTATAAGTCTGTTTGAACATAAATAATCAAAGCTACCTAACAATAATATTTCTAGTAATGAAACAGCCTCTATGTTATTACTTGAGTTGCTAGAAATGACAGCTAAATCTCTATCAGATAACACTCTACCATCTTAAAAAAAAAAAGAAATGAAGGTTTTATTAACACTGGCACAGGCATGGCTGTGTGGTAAGAAGCTTGCTTCCCAACCACATGGTTCTGGGTTCAGTTCCACTGCATGGCACATTGGACAAGTGTCTTCTATCAAAACCTCAGACCAACAAAAGCCTTGCAAGTGGTTTCAGTCGAGGGAAACTGAAAGAAGCCTGTTGTGTGTGTGTGTGTGTGTTTGTTTGTGTCTGTGTTTATCCATCACCACCACCACTTGACAACCGGTGTTGGTTTGTTTGTGTCCTCATAACTTAGCAGTTTAGCAAAAATGGCTGATAGAATAAATAACAGGCTTAAAATACAAAGTACTGGGATTGGTTCATTCAACTAAAATTCTTCAAAGTAGTGCTCCAACATGACCACAGTCTAATGACTGAAAATAAGTACAATAATAATAATAATAATAATAATAATAATAACAATGATAATGATAATGATAATAAAAGACAAAATGGCAATATTTTAAATGCATTGATTATAGGTCTGTTCATAAGGGCTGATGTGGGGACCCATGGAACATACTTCTCCTATGTAGTTTCTCAACATGCTAAAGATAGCCAAATTGCATTCAGACTTCAGTTTTAAAAATGGATATACATATTGGGTAACATAGTTCTAGTTGCACTATGTCTGAGTAAAATACAGGATGGACCATAGCTGGAACATATTTAACAGGATGGTCTGTGTCTGGTCTGGAACTAAATAGAGCTGCTACAGCAGGGGCGTATCTGGGACTAAGCAACAACAAAACATTTTAATAAGTAGCCTGTCACTAAATAATACAGATATGCTTGTAGTTCATGCAGGAAATCATAATTCATGACCTGTTAACCAGTTTCAATTGACTCTGACAGGAAACCGTTTTCAAACTTAGATTATTCTGTTCTTGAGTGAGATTAGGATTAGAATTAGTTTAGCTCTTCATTATCATAGGTGTGGACATAGCTGTGTGATCAAGAAATTAGTTTTGCAATCAAGTGGTTCTAGGTTCAATCACATTGTGTTGCACTTTTGGCCTGTGTTTTCTATTGGCCTCAATTAAATCCAAGCATTGTAAATGAAGCTGGGTAGAGAGAAATGCATGTAAAACACATAGGCAATTCCTCAGTCTTAAACCAAAGCATGAAATTTTTTAAAAATCTTTGTCATATAACACTGTGTAACAAAAAATTTATTCATTTTCTGTTTGTCATTGGTCAGTGAATGTTATTTCCAATTTGCTTCTGTCTAGAAATCAAAGGAAATGACTACTATTCCCTTCAAACTTTGCTTTTGTGACCTGGACATCAATGTTTTGAAACTGACCTATTTTCCATTACATTTCAGACAGATTCAGCATTGAGTTGCTGAAGCAGAAATATCATTATAGCAAATATTTGGCTCAATGTCACAGATTTGTTTGTCAGTTGCTTGATCTTAACCAGACCTAGTGGCTGACACAATATGTGCATCTCTAATCATGAACAGGAGGAATGGGAGAGCATCATAGCCATGTGTTGAGAGGGATTCTTTGGGGTTTGAATAAATGTAACAAAAGCAAAGTTTGAAGAAAATATTAACCAGTTTCCATACTTTCTAAGGGTGAGCAAATAGGAAATAACAGTTGCTACCCAAGGACAAAAATCATGTTGCACAGGGTAATTTGAAATAAAGTACATATAGCATGTATGCAGAGCATCTTTAGAAGCGTTGATGGTCCCTGGGCAAATTATTGCACTGGGCCCTATAGTATTTATGTATTGACAACAAACTACAATATGCGTAGGTCTGAACTGGGCTCCGAGACTTGTGGGGTCCCTGGACAACTGTCCAGCATGCCCATATCTGTAGATGGCTCTGCATGTTTGTATTCTTTTTTGAGCTGTATCATCATCATCATCATCATCATCATCAACATTTAATGTACTCTTTTCTAAGCTTGCATGGATCAGGTGAAATTTGTTGTGGTAGGCTTTCTGTGGCTGGATGCCCTTCCTGTTGCCAACCCTCTCTGATTTCCAAGTAAGATAATATATATCTCCAATGCCTGACATGTTCTTTTATTGAAGACTGCAAGCAAACAACATTGCTTGTTTGATGGTGATGCTCATTTACAACGATCACATGATATCAGAGCAAGGGTACTCCCACCTAAAACATATAACTCTCATCTCTCTCTCTCTTTATATATATATATATATATATCTTAGATAATAAAACAAATAGTTTATTCCTGTAGCTTGATCCCTTTTGAAATTTTCACAGAAATTTCAATGAGTTTCACAGGATCAATGGTAATATACGTGTAAATGTTTGGTGAAGATCATAACAAATGTGCATGATTGAAGGTTCAGTTATATTGATTACTATCTATCCCTGTGAATCTCTTTGAAATTTCTTTGAACATTTGAACATTTGATCACTTAAACTTGTTTTTCCAATTTTTGCCTTGTAACTTTAAACTCTCCTAAACCCTTTATTTATTTATTTATTTATTTGTACCATTGATAAGCAAAAAAATCGAACTGGTTTTATATTTGAGTAAATTTATTACAAAATTTAAAAACGACTACATGGTTTGAGATTCAGGTGCATTTTCAAACCCCAAAACAAATTATCCTTTATTTTTTCCTGTGGGCAAATACACTTCTCTCCATATATATATATATATTATATATATATATATATATATATATATATGTGTGTGTGTGTGTGTGTATATGTATATAAAGAAACACATACACACACACCACACACACACACACACACATATATATATATATATATATATACATACACACACATACACACACACACAATGGCTTACTTTAGTTGCCATCTACCAGAACCCATTCAAAAGGCTTTGGTGGCCAGAGGCTATAGTAGAAGACACTTCCAAAAGTGTGTGCATGTGTGGTGGGCACTATGTCAAAAACGATAGAGGAGTAGGGGCCAAAACCGGATGTGGTTCCTCCTGATGATGTCTTTAGCCACTGGATCCTATAAAGGAGCTGTTGAGGTAGCGAACCAGGAAACATGGTTGGAATTCCTAGTGTAATGGATACCTATTTTTAGTGTAATGAATTTATTCCATTGCCCAATTCAATTTCATTGTCTGGGCTTTAAATACAATTAGTAGTTAATTCACTCTGTCGCAAACACTCAAACAAGGTGCCTTGTCTGAACATAATTTGATATTCTTGATGTTCTTCTTCCTATCATAGCAACCCTTAAGTAATGCCTACTTCAAATCGTTTTTCCCAAAAGTCTTGGAAACCCCTTTAAAAGATCAGTACCACTTCTATCTTTATATTATTAGACCATTAAAAGGAAAATAACATTTCTTCTATCTCTGTCCCCTTGTTCAATCACTAGTTGTTTTTTTGTTTTTTTTGTGAGCCCTAAGATTCATAAGGCCATTTACCCAGCTTCCATGGCATAGAAATGACTGAGACCACAACATTTTTCTGAAAAGGATACTGGCCTGTTGCTGAGTTCAGGGCCTGCAATTTTGAAGGAAGGAGACAAGTCGATTACATCAACCTCAGAACTTGATTGATACTTTGTTTTATCAACCCTGAAGGAATGGAAAGCAAAGTTGACTTCAGTGCAATTTGAACTCAGAACAACTCTGAGCACCTTTTCAAACTCCATCTGTCTAACACCTGTGGACATGTTTACAAAGTCAGAAAACAGCACAGCTCCCATGACTTTCGGAAACATTTTTTAACGCTAAGAGTTGCTGAAGCATGGAACAAACTGCTGGCATCAGTTGTTAGTTGTCGGAGCACTGCATCCTTCAGAACTTCCATGCTTCCTGGGATTCACCAACACTACACCTGATTTTCTCCCCTCCATACACATGCAAGCATGTATCTGACTCATACACTGTTCGCTTTCCAGACATTTGTACATTACTGCATAAGCTTTATATGCACCTTTGACAAGTTGTGGTGCACCTGAGCACTGTATACGATAATTTCCTTCTTCTTCTTCTTCTTCTTCTTCTTCTTCTTCTTCTTCTTCTTCTTCTTCTTCTTCTTCTTCTTCTTCTTCTTCTTCTTCTTCTTCTTCTTCTTCTTCTTCTTCTTCTTCTTCTTCTTCTTCTTCTTCTTCTTCTTATTATTATTATTATTATTATTATTATGATAATCATAATAATAATAATAATGATAATAATAATAATAATGATAATAATAATAATAAGCAACCAGAAGAAATGCCAATAAGCATTTTTGCCTGACATGCTATTCACTCTGCCAGCTCACTCACTGCCTTGTTGAGCAAGTGAGTTTGATGGTTTGTGTATGATACACTTTAGCATCAGTGATAAAATATGAACTTGTAATTCTTTGGTGTAAAGGAATTGTCCTCTATCTTTTCAACTGGATCCTTGTGGCTCTGCTTGGAATTGTGTGAAGTCAGTTTATTTGTTTCTTACTTGTTCCAGTTATTGGACAGTGGCCATGCTGGGGCGCTGCTTTGAAAGATCAATCCTGGTACTTATCTTTTAAGTTTGGTACTTATTCTATCGGTCACTTTTTGCTGAACTGCTAAGTTTTGGGGAGATAAACAAACCAGTACCAGTTGTAAGTCAGTGAATGGAAGGAAACAAACACAATGCCATGCACATATACACATACACAGCTAGATAGACAGACAGACAGATAGATAGATAGACAGATAGATAGATAAATAGATAGACAGATAGATAGATAGATAGACAGACAGACAGACAGATAGATAGACAGACAGATATATTTCTTTATTAGCCACACAGGGCTGAACACAGAGGGAGCAAATTACAAGGTAGAGCTTTTCTTTGGGGGGGGGGGGAGAAAAAAGTGGGGCAGGTTTTCGATCAAAAGGGATCGTAAAAAAGAAAGTAAAAAGATGATAAACAGACAGATAGATAGATAGATAGATATATAAATAGATAGATAAACAGGGAGATAAAGAGAGAGAGAGAGACAGGCAGACAGATGTATAGACAGATAGAATGATAGATACTATCCAATGTGTCTCTCACTTTTCAAAATGGATGGGGTGTAACTTGAGAGCGATATCACTGCTATTTCTAGCAGGGTGAGCTAGAAGTATGTAGAGGCATCCCTGTTGGTTCAACAACCATTTTCTATCCTAAGCATAGGTAGTTGGGATTTTATAATTTCTAGTTTTGCACATTATTCGAGCATCTGTGTTTTTACAGTTGGATGCTTTCACACTGCAAATCAGTCAAGTGTGAAATAGAATTGGGATTTATTGTCTGTTAGGGAGATCATGGAAGATGACAACAACAACAATGCTGTTTTCCAATAGCATCAACCAGTGTTGTCAGTGCATTCATTATTCACCTGTGCTTCGTATGGTATATTATAATGTTTGTACGTATATATACACACACACACACACACACATATATATAAACACATACATATAAATATATATATATATATATAAGCCTGTGTATGTATGTATATATATATAAACATGTGCTTACATATATACGCATATATGTACATATGTACACACACATATATATACATTCATATATGTATATATATAAACATGCACTTACATATATACACATATGTACATATGTACACACACACACACACATATATATATATATATATATATATATATATATATATATAAACATGCACTTACATATATGTACATATATACACACACATATATACATTCATATATATATATATATATATATACCCCCACACACCCACACACACAAATGAATGTATATTTAATTTGTGTCAGATTTTTTTTTAATGCTCATATATTTACCTTTTTTTGTTACTTGCAGCTGAAGCAGATATTTGATTGGCCGATAATATCAACCAATCGTCAATGCATCATTCACCCCAGCTCCATCAAGAATACAGACACCATTGAACAAGGTTTCAAAAAACTATGTGGAAAATTGCAGATAAATGCATCTAGTCCAGGAAAATAAGTAATGAAGTCATGAAAGTGTCTTAAAAATTGTAATTTTTCTCCACATTGGGGCAAGAATATGTATTTATTTATTTGTGTTCATTATTGTCATTGGACGCAGTATCCAATATTTGATTAATTCACCAGATTTAATCAGTTTCTGTATCAGAATTTGATTAATCCATCATGCATCTTATCACTCAATATATTCATTGGAAAAAATTTTATGCTCCTTGTAAGCGTATGTCTCTGACCTGATTTTCATTCCCAGTTATACTCATCTCACTTCACATTCATCACTAATGCCTTGAATGTCACACAATTCTAATTTCTTCCGTCTTTTTAAAAGTAAGGCTGTGGGCCTACATAAAAAAAAAATCATTATTCATTTATTCCACTAACCTCACAATCTATGAAAATTTTATTGTTGTATCTTGGGTGAGTCATAATTCCAATAATAAACACATGCATTGGTTCTATTTCACTTTATTTGTCAATTGGTTAACTGACTAATTAACCACTCAGTCATTTGATTGATTGATTTACTAAATGATTAATCAAACAATTGATTAGTTAATTGATGAAATAATGAACTGACTGATGAATAAATAATAAAGAAGTGAAATACGACCAGTGAGTGTGTGTGTGTGTGTCCTATGTAACATGTGTTTATTACTGGCATAATGACCCTCCCAAAATGCTATAAAAAATGCTTCAACTGATGAGTTCACATCAAAAATCTTGCAAACCAAATACAAAAATGACATTTTTATTTATTTATCTATTATTTTTTTTTCATTCTTCTTAAAATATTTAATATTTTCATTAAAATTCCTGGATGGGTGATTTGGCAGAAATAGTATGCAAACACTCTATGTGCTTTAGTTATAACTACTTGAGTGTCTTAATTTAATGAGGGTTGATGTTGATTTTTTCCATCTCAGTAATTCCCATCCCAACCAACAGATTATTTTATATATAACACAGGACTGTTCCTCCACATAGTACCTATTTACATTGATGTGGTCTGAGCTATATGAAAATTTATTGTTTTTACTATGGGTTTACCATTGCCCTGATAATAAGATATGAATAGTCAATCCTTTGGCTGGTGGACTAACAAACTTATTACGACCATCTGTAGCAAACAATAGATCTATATTTGGAGCAATAGGTACATCATGCTCGGAATGGTCAGTGGCAAGAGAGGAAGAGGCCGACTATGAACCCGCTGGCGTGACACCATCAAGAGTGATACCGGAATGGACATAGCCAATCTGAAAGAAGCGGCCCAGGATAGAACTGACTGGAGGACACTGATCCATCAAGTAACCAAGAGTCGACTTCGACTGAGCGGATAAAGAAGAAGGTACATGACTTAACATCTAGTCATTTCCTTGAGTACATGAGAGTTGATATGGGAGTACAAAGGGCTTAGCAGTTAGGGTATTCAGCTTATGATCATAAAGCGATGAGTTCAATTCCCGGCAATGCATTATGTCCTTAAGCAAAACACTTTACTTCACATTGCCCCAGTCCACTCAGCTGTTCCTGTATTTCATAGGTCCACCCTTGTCACACTCTGTGTCATGCTGAATCTCCCTTAGAACTACATTAAGGGTACATGTGTCTGTGCAATGCTCAGCCACTTGCACGTTAATTTCATGAGCAGGCTGTTCCGTTAATCAGATCAACTGGAACACATGTCGTAACCAATGGAGTGTCAGTTTTTTTTTTGTTTTTTTTTATGGAACTACACAACTGCACAAGCTATCAACTGCAGTTTTATATCTAATGCATTATCATGAATAGTATTTTACTTCAAAATCCCTTATAATCCTTCCTCTCCATAAATATCCCTCTTCATCTTTCTGTTTAACTTAGCTGTAATAAGACCCACAGTATAGTTTAAAGTAGTTTATACATAATGATCATCACTGCTATAATTTACATAGAGTAATTATCGCTACTATTGTTACATAAAATATTCATTGTCACTTTCATCATCATCATCATCATCATCATTCTATTATTCTATTAAGTTGAGCAATCCGATCCCAGGACTTATTCTGTGTAAGCCTAGTACTTATTATATTGGTCTCTCTTGCCGAACTGCTAAATGACGGGGACGTAAACACACCAGCATTAGTTGTCAAGCAATGTTGGAGGGACAAACACAGACACAGACATATACATACACACACACACACAAACACACACACACATATACGACAGGCTTCTTTCAGTTCCCGTCTACCAAATCCACTCACAAGGCTTTGGTTGGTCCGTGGCTATAGTAGAAAACACTTGCCCAAGATGTCACACAATGGGACTGGACCCGGAACCATGTGGTTGGTAAGCAAGCTACTTACCCCACAGCCACTCCTGTGCCTCATTATCATCATATAATGTTCACCTTTTCAATGCTTGCATAGGTCAGACAATTTGTTGAGGTAGATTTTCTACAACTGGATGTCCTTCCTGTTGCCAACCTTCACCTGTTTCCAAGTAAGGTAATATTTCTCCATGGCCTGACATGTTTTTAAGGAAGACTGGAAATGAACCACATTGTATACTGGTGATACTCACTTACAATCATCACATAATATCAAAACACACAGACATACACACAGTCATACACACACACACATACACACACATAAGTACACAAATTCACTCACGAGGTCTTGTTCTACCTGGGACTATAGCAGATGACACTTGCTCAATGGGCTGCACAGTGGGACTGAACCCAAGACCTCATGGTTATAACTTACACATTTTAGTCATTACATTTAATTATAATCATTATTACATCTGATGACTACTATATCACTGCAAAACTGTACAGCCTGATATGGTTAGGCTGATGGACTCATAATTGTGAGGATTTGATTCACAGACTGAGAAACACACTGATTTCTTAGGCAAGGTACTTCATTTTACATTATCCCAATCCAATCCACTCAGCTAAAAATGTATTATGTCAGCTGCTGAGTTGCTCCTTTACAGATTATTGGGCCATATTATTACAAATGCAAGATGTCAGTGACCCTTGATGGCTATGGAAGGTAAGTCATCATAGCTATAGTTATATATATATACTAGTTACTCTAGCCATAGTTATTTTTAGTAACTTGAGTATGACTTTAAATTACATCTAATCATCGGGCCCTAGTTTTGAGGAGTGTGGACCCACCTCTTAGCCACTATTGTTCCCATCTCTATTCAGACTTAGTGTAGTAACTACTGCCAAGGTCCCATCTATGGGTTAACTAGCATGTCGTGGAAGAAGGTCACAGACACCCTAGCAGATCCTGGGCAGATGAGGTCCTTCAGCTCTTTAGCTGCTTACCTAAGAGAAGGTAACTCTATACAAATCTCTCTTCTTTTCTACTCTAGGCACAAGGCCCAAAATTTTTTGGGAGGGAGCCAGTCGATTAGATCGACCCCAGTTCGCAATTGGTACTTAATTTATCGACCCTGAAAAGATGAAAGACAAAGTCAACCTTGGCGGAGTTTGAACTCAGAACATAATGACATACAAAATACCTATTTCTTTACTACCCACAAGGGGTTAAACACAGAGAGGACAAACAAGGACAAACAAACAGATTAAGCCGATTATATCGACCCCAGTGCATAACTGGTACTTACTTAATTGACCCTGAAAGGATAAAAGGCAAAGTTGACTGTGGCGAAATTTGAACTCAGAACGTAACGACATACAAAATACTAGTAAGCATTTCGCCCGGCATGCAAACCATACCAACTATAATGATATTCATTGGACAGATTGTTCAGCAAACCAAGATACCAGTACCAACATTGTCACACTTTCTTCATACGTCCAGTGGCGATGAGGAGAGAAGAGATGGGAACAAGTACAGGATGCTACTGCAAGTCTCCAGCTTTGATCCTACACACAAACGGCCATAGGGTAATGGTCTGCAATCCTACGATGTGCAGCTGTGTGTCATTGAACTCGCATTCATCAAAGCAACGAGAGAGACCATCAGCTTTTATTTAGTAGTCACCATAGCTAAAATAACACACACAAGACATGACAGTTATAGCTTACATACTGTAGTCATCACTGCCACACTTTGCATAAGCATCACTGCTGCAGTAACATAAAATAGTCGTCTCTGCTTCCAGCAGTTATAGGTTTAGAAAACTTAAATATAGATTTATGCTTTTGAAATGCATTTGTAACATACTGTTCACACGTTTTATAGAAACATCAATACTCATCTTTATCTTCTTGGTTATATCTTTTTTTATATATTTCATCTCATCATCATCATCATTGTCATCATCATCATCACCATCACCACCACCAACATCATCATCATCATCATCATCATCATCATCATCATCATTCTTGTTATTATTATTATTACTATTACTATTATTATTATTATTGTTATTATTATTATTATTATTATTATTATTATCATTGTTATTATTGTTTTTATTAGGGTGGTAAATTCAGAAGCGGTAAAGTGAAGGGCAAAAATGCTTTTCAGTATTTAGTTGCATTCCTTTATGTTCCGCATTCAAATCCCTCTGGAGTTGATTTTTGTCTTTCATCCTTCTGATGTCTATGAATTAAGTATCTCAGTCTACTTTGAGGATCAATAGTAAAGTCTATAACCTTCTCTAGAAATTTGTAGCCTTGTGCTTATGTCAGACATCATCATCATCATCATAGTCATCATCATCATCGTCATCATCATCAGCATCATCATCAGCAGCATCTAGAGCAGAAATAGTGGTGCATTGAACTAAATTCCTGAACGTATTTAGTTATATTTCTCATTCTACAGTCTGTGTTCAATTCCTGTTAGGTTTCTCTTTGATTGCTTCCTTATGGGAGAAATAAAATAAGTTCTGATTTTATATTAGGAGTGCTTCAGTCAAATATATCCTTGCTCCCCCAAGAATGTGTGGCCTCGTGTCAAACTGAAAAATTATTATTGTTGTTTATTGTGGTTCTTTACATTCTGGGTTCAAATCCTGCTGAAGTCAACTTTGCCTATTAATTCTCTTAGGTCATTAAAGGAAAGTACTAATCATGTCTTAGGGTCAACTAAGCCCTTCCTCATTAAAACTTGCTGGCCTTGTGCCAAAATTTGAAACAACTATTTTTTATTATTATCAATTAAAAGCTATTAAATGCTAATTTTATTAGCAGGAATATCATCCTGAAGTTTGGTAACAACAAGTTTCCTCAGATGTCAAAAATCTTTCTTAGTATTCTTGCAGATGGCATTTTTCAGCAGGTCAGTGATATGAGCCTCAAGTCCAAAATCCCTCAGCCTGTTCGGTGGCAGTTTGGGTGTTGTGCCAAGTGTATGAATAACCACAACATCAAATGTCACCTTTGTCTTCCAAAATCTCTTCATGTCTCTGGCTAGGTCCTGATATTTCTCAAGTTTACCATTTTGTTTTTGGTGTCCACTCTTCTATCATATGGAATTTCAAAGTCCATGATCTTACATTGTATTTTTTCTTTCTTTTTTTTGTTCTTTGCTTGTTGTCTTTTGGTCTCCTTGCTACAACAGTATGGATGATACTCATTTTCAGCTGACTGAACTGAGCAATGTGAAATAACATGCTTTGCCCTTGGCCAAAATGAACAACTGAGTCCAGGAGTTGAACCTACAACATTATAATCATGAGGCAAACATTCTAACCACTAGACCACATAATTGTTATGCTGTGGTTATTAAAGACTCTACAATTCTGTTTCTAGAGGCTTTTTCAGAGGCACATGGGTTAGTGATTAGGGGGATTTGGCTCACAAGTATAAGTTTATGAGTTTGATATCTGAAGGCACATTGTGTCTCTGAGCAAGACGCTTTATCTTTATTCAATGTTGATCCATCCATTTCACTCTACTGGAAAAAATGGGTAGTACCTGTATTTCAAAGGGCCAGCCTTATCACATCCTGTGTTGCACTAAATCTCCCTGAAAATAACATTAAGGGCGTGCATATCTGTGGCATGCTCAGCCACTTACACATTATTTCATTATTTTTACAAGCAGGATCAACTGGAACCCTTGTCATCATAACCAATAGAGTGCCAGTTAGCTTTCTTGGGTAATCCTTACTAAATCTCATTGCCAGTGTTTGTCTTTATTAAAATTTGGTGACATTCTCCAAAGTAGTGCTGTTTACTTTGATTAGTGAAGCACATACTTAAGTGTTGGCTTGATTAGTGAAGCACATACTTAAGTGTTGGCTAGGAGTTACCAGCTCCAAAAGTTTCTCTGCTTAATATTCACTGGGGACGTTGGAGCAAAAGGTGGGAGATTAAACTAAAACATAATGAAATATAGGTGAATCATGTATGTGATGAGTTTAATGGTCTGTTGTATGCCAACCATTAAGCACAGCAAAGATATGAGTTTCAAGTATGTGTCTACAAGAGAGCTGGACACCTGGATAACCTGGTGAAAATTAATGAATGTATATCAATATTAATATCAATATATATATATATATTCATGAGAGGTTTTGGTATCCAGAAGACCCAAAATGGCAGGTAAGGCTATGTAAGTGTTTTGGAAGGACTGTAGTTTAGTTTGACTCCTGGTTCAATAATAGTTTGAGTAAGGAGTCTAATGCAGGTTATGTGTATGTATATGTTAAATAAAATGAGACAACAAAGCCAAGGCAGTGTGAACTTTCTAGGACATTTATAAAGAGAAAGGTAGTCTTACAGTTGTTTCAGGTATATGAGGGACATCGCTTCATCAGAGACAATATGAAAGAGTCAAATAGAGGGAAATAGTAGAGTTCAATATAAAAAGTTATTTCTTATTCTTTTATTCTCTTATTTCCATTTATATTTTCTATATCTCTTGCTTCCCAAAACAGAGATGACATGAGAGAGTTAAATAGAAGGAAATAGTAGAGTTCAGTATAAGAAGTTATTTTTTACTCACCTATTTCCCTTTATACTCCCTTTCCAAAATAACTTCTTATATTGAACTACTATTTCCTTCTAGTTAGCTCTCTCATATTGTCTCTGATGAAGGGATATCCCTCAAGACTACCTTTCTCTTTATAAATTTCCTAGAAATTTAACACTGCCTTGGCTTTGTTGTCTCATTTTATATAACACACACACACACACACACATACATATGTATACACATTTATGTACTCACACACTCACATATGTATATATGTTTAAATATGTATAGATATATATTTATGTATGTATGCATGTGTGTGTATATATATATACATATTATACATATCTGTGTTGTGTGTGTGTTCTTAAATGTCTCTTTACATTTCACACCACTTGACAAGAAAAGTGTCCCATAACTTAGCAGTTCAATAAATAGAAATTGTTAAAATAAATACTAAATTAAAAGATATTAAGTATTGAGGTCAATATGATAAACTAAGATCACATTAAGGAAAGTGCTCCAACATGGCTGCAGTCAAAAGATAGAACCAAATAAAAGAGAATATATATGCATTTATAGAAATACTTTTCCCCCCTTCATCTGATATTATATTTATTTATTTATTTATTTGCTATCTCTCCTCTTTCTTTCTTTCCTTTTTTAGCACCCTTTCTCTTTTCTCCACTGCCAAATATCTGACCACCCCCTCCAACTCTTTATTCTGGAACCTAAAGATTTTCTCCTGCAATGCTTCATATTTATACCTATATGAGGTCTGATCAATAAGTATCTGGACTGTTGCCATAGTAACGAAGCTAAAGCACACAGAGTAAAGCTGCTTGGCACAGATTGACCTTGAACTTTGCTGTGTATGCACACTAAGTTTTAACATTATAGCTCACTTCTTTTGTTTACAGCAGTGTTTGAAAGGAATGTGTGTAGCGTGTAATCATCACATTGACCATGACAGAGAAAGTTGTCATGGCGATACCTGCTCAGAGGCTTGCACAAAGTTGTAGAAAGTATATGGAGAGGAGTGTATGAGCTGTACACAAGTGTATGAGTGGTTCAGATGTTTCCAAGATGGCTGAAAAAATGTTGGTAATGATGAATGTTCTGGGAGACCCACAAACAGCAGAACTGAGAAAAACATTGCAGAAGTGTGTGCAGCTGTGAGGGGAAATCGTTGAATCACCATCTGTGAGTTATCAGAGGATGTGCAGATTAGTTATGGTTCAGTTCAGTCCATTATCACTGAAGATTTGGGTATGAGACGCATTCCTGTCAAGTTTGTGCCAAAACTGCTTTTAGCTGACCAGAAAGACACTCAGGTTTCAGCTGCACAAGATCTCCTTGATTGTGTCAAGAATGATGAAAACTTTGCATAGGCCCCTGAACAGGTATTTACCAAGCTTTTGGCAAAATTTGGTGCAGATTCTTGCTCAACTTACTCCATCATAGTCAATGCAACAATCACACGCTACACACCTTCCTTCGAAGAATTGCTGTAAATAGCGGAAGTGAGCTAGAATGTTAAAACTTTGTGCACATGCACAGCAGAGGTCAAAGTCAATCTGTGCCATGCGGATTCACTCTGCATGCATAAGCTTCGTTACTATGGCAACAGTCCGGATACTTATCGACCAGACCATGTACATGTACGTGCATATACTTCCATAAGAACATGCATGCATTTTTGCATGTATCAATACTAGTCATTTAAACCTCTTAGCATTTAAACCAGCTACAAATGTCCTAAATGTTCTACCTGTTTTATGTTCAAACCAGCCAGATCCAGCCACTCACACCAATCCTACAATGCCATTCTAAAAACAAGCAATCACATAACCAAAATCTCAAAGCTATGAGACAATGCATGATTAATTTATAACAATGTGAATAAATAAACATTACATTTGACAGAATAATCTGAATGCTAAAGGTTTTAATAGATTTAATATATAAACTCAAGCATTATGAGTAAGAAATTCATAAAATCCATCCTCGTTACCAGTAATATTTCTATATATGTCGCATCTTCCACCATTAACACATCTTTAGTTTCATCATCATTGCAATCATCTTCATGACCATCATTATTATCATGATTTTTCCATATCGTTTATATTGAAAGAGAAATTGAAAAGAAGAAATGTATTTAGCAAAACTTCAGTAAAAAAACGATAATAACTTTGTTTTTAATGTATGTAAATAGCACAGAAGAAAGAATGTTCAATGAAGAATCTGTTTTGTTTTGATTTTAAAATAATCTGTTTTTATTGGATACAATGCCTGTCCTACGAAGATGCAAAGCTTGCCCATTGTATTGATATATTTATTCTCAACTGTAGATGTGAGCAATTTCTCAATAATTTTTAATGGTTTATATCTGCACAAAAATGTTATGATGTGCAAACTTTTCCCAGTGACAAAAATAATGGAAAAAGAAAAAAAAGGAAAAGAAAAAAAATTTGCATGAAACTGAAAAAATAATAAAATTTTGGTTGTGTATTTCATTTTTGGTTTATGAATTATATATACACATACATACATACACACACACATACATACATACATACATACATACATACATACATACATACTACATACATACATACGTGTGTGTGTGTGTATGTGCATATATATATATATAAATATAAAGCAACATTTAATATATGTATATATATATATTTATCATTATTATCATCATATATGTATATGCATATAAATATCATGATATATATGTGTGTGTGTCTAAATGTTTATAAAATCTCACAGACACACACACATATATATGAGTGTGTACATATATGTATATATATGTGTATATATATATATATGTATGTATATGTGTGTCTATATATATATGTGTGTGTGTATGTGTATATATACACACACAAACATATATGGATGAGTATGTGTATATATATATATATTATAGGTATAATGTTTTGTTTGAAAAACCTTGTTTTAAAGATACAATGAAATCTATGACCCATGCATATATTTTGGACAAATGTATTAGTTTTTAGCATTATTATCATCTTTTTGTTTTATTTTATGCACAATTTAATCTCTTTTGTGTCTTGATTGTATAACATATATGCATGCACAGGTGAAGACAGCTTAAAGAGAATACTGGTTGTGAGTAAAACTATTTCCAAATATTGTATCAAACTCATAGGCAAATGACCTGAAAAATATTCTACTTAATAACTCAACTGTTTATTTCTGTTTTCTTTTTTATTTGCTTTCATTTTTTTTTTTGTTTTTGTTTTATACCTCATTTTTATCAGAGAGTATGTGTTGCACTGGTGGCCATCATAGCTTCAGGTCATCACAGTTGAGAGATATTTATTCTACCATCTCTCACACCTGAGTCAAATGATTATTCATACACAAGTCTTTTTTAATCATAGCTGAACTCTTTGGCTGCTGTTTATAATTCACAGTATTTGTTGTTGTTGTTGTTTGCCTTAGCTCAGCTCTGCTTATGCAGACATGTCAAAGGTGTTCCAGCCACAAACATCCCGCCTCTAAATATACACACACACACACACACACATATATATATATGTATATATATATATATATATATATATATATATATATATATATATATATATATCTGTAAATGTAATACGTGACAATTATTCGGTAGTCATAATAAAACTCAGAGTTTTATCATGGCTACCGAATAATTGTCACATACTACATTTACAGATAAATTCCACTATTTACATAATATCGAGGTCTCTTTCATTCTTTTGTTGTCTTACCATTTCTATCATTATATATATAATATATATATATATATATATATATATATTATATATATATATATTATATAAAATTATATATATATATATATATATTAATAAAATAATATGTCTCTAATTAATATAATATATATATGTATATATATATATATATATATGTGTGTGTTTGTGTGTGTGTATACAAACACACACACAAATATATATTACACACACGTACACACTCACATGTATATGTATGTATATAAGGACTACTTGGTTCAATGTGCCCTTCTGTTTTTTCATGTGATAAGATGTTATTTGAGGGAAATTTGTGTGCTATTTCTAGCTAGAGAAGTAAACATGTAGAAGCCCTCTTATCAGCTGAGTATGTTGCTCTTTGCTTTCATCAAATACTCTTGTTTATTGGGAAATATTTGAACCCTGTTCCTCTGATGGACCTCCTGATCCTGCAATTAGAAGCTATATTTTATGGTTAATATTTTTGGTGCCAAGAAACCCCCAAAAAAATGTCTTCAGAAAATGTCTACTCACTGAAAATGTTTGTTTTTGTTCTATTCCATAACATTCTATAAAGTAAGATGTGTGGGTTTAGTTAACTATTTATTGTATACCTAAGCACTTTTGTTATGCCATGGGTATACTTGTCTAGTATAAAATGGTATTACACAAATAAATAGTTGGATGGGGTTGTCTAAAAGTAACCTATCGCAGAGATGTATGTTAACACAAAATGCACTCTGTACTACTTGAACATAGCTATGATACTCAGTATTCACTGTTCAGTGGAGTCACATAGCCTAGTGGTTAGAGTAGCGGACTCACGGTTGAGGGATCGCGTGTTCGAATCTCAGACCAGGTGATGTGTGTGTTTATGGATGAAACACCTAAGCTCCACGCAGCTCCGGCAGAAGGTAATGGTGAACTTCTGCTGATCCTTTCGGCACAACATTCTTTCACTCTTTCCTCCTGCATCTAGCAGCTCACCTGCGATAGACTGGTGTCCCGTCCAGGTGGGGAACCTATACGCCAATGAAACCGGGAAACCGGTCCTTATGAGCCAGACACGGCTTGAGAAGAAACAAACAACAGCAACAACATTCACTGTACAACTACTGACTGTTAAACCAACACATGTCAAACTATGTGGTTAACCAGCACGGTTGAACTAAAACTCATCAACTACCCCTTTGATAATTCACTCTGTTCTTATTTATTGTAATTCATCCCTATGTGACCTTCAGTGACATAGAGATGTTCAGGATTCTAAGCTCATTCTTATTTTATATTATTCCAATGGATCAACAGTGGAGGCACAACGGCCCAGTAGTTATGGCAGCAGACTTGCGGTTGTGCGTGTTTATTGAGTGAAAACACATAAAAGCTCCACGAGGCTCCGGCAAGGGGTGGTGGTGACCCCTGTTGCACTCTTTTGCCCCAACTTTCTCTCACTCGCTCTTCCTGTTTCTTGAGTAACGCTGCGATGGACTGGCGTCCCGTCCAGCTGGGGGGAACACATACGCCACAGAAACTGGGATACCAGGCCCATGAGCCTGGCTAGGCTTGAAAAGGGCACATAAATAAAATAAAAAATAAAATGGATCAACATTTTTTGAGATTACTTTAAAAGTAGATATTGTCATCATCTTCACGCCCCCCTCACCACAACCACTATTATCGCTACCATCATCATCACCATCAGTTTATGTCTGGTTTCCATGGTGACATTTGTTGACAGGATAGTGAAAGAATATTTTCCCCTGATGATTAAGCTTTCTATTTAGACAGTTAAATAGTAAGATTATTAAAATAATCTTTATCTTCTGTCTTTCACTTGTTTCAGTCATTAGACTGTGGCCATGCTGGGGCACTGACTTGAAGAAATTTTAATCAAATGAATTTGAGCCCAGTGCTTATTTTCTATGAAACCTGGTACTTATTCCATTAGTTTATTTTGCTGAACTGCTAAGTTGCAGGGACATATAAACACACCAACACCAGTTGTCAAGCAATAGTAGGGGACAAACACTGGTTACTCAAAGTTAGTGAGTGAGCAGAATCATTGGCATGCTGGGTAAAATGCTGCTAAGCATTTGTCCATCTTCACATTCTGAATTCAAATTCCACCAAGGTAGACTTAGCCTTTCATCCTTTCAGGGTCACAAAAAAAGCACCAGTTGAGCAGTAAAATAAAGCACAGTTGCCTGTGGTCGATGTAATCAACTAGCCCCCTCCCTTAAATTTTCAGAATTTCTGCCTATAATACAAAGGATTTATTTGGTTACTCACCTGCTAGAAATAGCTGTCAAATCTCACTTAAATTACACCTTACAAACATAAAAATTCAAGGAAGTGCACATTGAATAAAGACAGTCATAGCTACTCTATTTGTAAATAACTGACAGGATGTAAACCCTTTTGATACTAACCCCTTTGGGGCCACTCCTGGTTCTGTAGTACAAATTTATTGTTTTAAAATGATCTAATTTAAAATCTTCCACCAAAAATTTTATGTTAATTTGTGCTGAAT
Organism: Octopus sinensis; assembly: GCF_006345805.1. NCBI lineage: Eukaryota > Metazoa > Mollusca > Cephalopoda > Octopoda > Octopodidae > Octopus > Octopus sinensis. Next base: position 75,748,998 of record NC_043005.1, read on the forward strand.
GATAAGGGCAAAGTTATTTTAATAAATTCGTTATTATTTCCAAAATTAATAGGCACAATGGATGTTTATTTCAACAGAAATATAAAAAAAACGATCAAATATCTTCGATCAGAAATGTACTTCAGGGTGGATCTGGAGCTAAATGACACCAACAATAATAATAATAATAAAAATTTAAAAACATTTATCCATGTTGTTTTCATATTTGTTCTGAAGTAGCACTGGTCTATAAATGTTTCTGCTTTTATACAGTGGCCCAAACATAAATACTGGGATTTTGTGAAAAGAAAGAATTCAAATATTTGATATAGAAATGTTTGAAATTTGTTACAAGAGTGAGTTTGGCTCCGAGGTTTAACATAATATCTATTGAAGCATGAGAGTATTGGAATATCTTTAACTACTACTACTACTACTACTACTACTACTACTACTACTACTACTACTACTACTATCTTATCTTATATGTATTGCAATACATTTTTGCTATATACTACAACACACACATACAAAAAAAAAAAGAGGAGAAAATCGATAGGAATATTACAATATCTGAAAGCTGTCATGTCTCAGAAATATTGTATTTGTCTCTATTTTATGTAACTGTTTCCAATAGAGAATACAAAAACGAAGAAATTTCTACTTGGTCATTTTTTTCATGCTAGAAATAACAGTCAAATATCTTGCTTTGATTGCACCCTACTGTTTTAAGAAATACTCTTTACTCTCTCTTTTACTTGTTTTAGTCATTTGACTGTGGTCATGCTGGAGCACCGCCTATAGTCAAGCAAATTGACCCCAGGACTTATTCTTTGTAAGCCTTGTACTTATTCTATCAGTCTCTTTTGCTGAAACACTAAGTTACAAGGATGTAAACACACCAGCATTGGTTGTCAAGCAATGATGGAGGGACAAACACAGACACACAAACATATACATGCACATACATATACATATATACAACGGGCTTCTTTCAGTTTCTGTCTACCAAATCCACTCACAAGGCTTTCGTTGGCCCGAGGCTATAGTAGAAGACACTTGCCCAAGGTGGCACACAGTGGGACTGAACCCGGAACCATGTAGTTTGTAAGCAAGCTACTTACCACACAGCTACTCCTACACCTATAAATATAGAATATTGGATAATGTGATTCTAGATAAACTGTTTCTAAAAAAAAAAAGACAGGATAGTCATGACTGGCATGATTGTTGACCATGCTAACTGCAATCATCCTGCCGCCTTTATGATTCTTGGTCATTGATCTGCTTGATCAAAGCTGACTTGGAACTAAACAATAATAAAAACAATAATGAAGTGGTCTTTGTCAGGCCACTAAACCTGCTAGAAATATCAGTCAAGTCTCTTTAAAATTACTTCACTACCAATGTCATAAAAATGGGAGGACACATCAAATAATGTAGTCTAAGATGCTTCTGAAAAGATGATATGGTCTGATCATAGGTATGCTGATATAGGGCTAAACAATATGGTGGATGTCATAGTTGGTTGGTCATTGATCATAGATCTGCTGAATCTAGACTGTTCGGGGGCTAAACAATAACAGCAACAAAAATTTGTTGCTTGAAAAATACAACTTTTACCTTCAGCATGCTGTAGGCACATCATGTTGCCATATGAATTTTCTCCTTGTAGCCTGGAGCTACAGGGAAGATAACTTGTATAGTGCCATGATGCACCTAAGCATGTTAAAAGTTAATTAATTCATTCCAACTTGACAAAGCTTTTTGCTCATATGTTAGAATAACAAATATACCATTTGCTATTGTAATATAAGAGCAACCAGCTCTTAGCAGTCATGAAAAACAGCTGAGTATATGTAGTTGATGAAGTGCAACAATACAGAAATGCATGCATTCTACTGTCTGGTAACATCATTCATGGCCTATTAATGTATCTACACCCATACATTCTACAAGGAGGATTCCTTCTCTTGAGATAGCTAGTGCAGTGTATTGTTTAGCCATATCTGATTGTAAATGAAGACTGTACATAACTATAATTCATTCAGCACAGCTTAGTGTGCCTCTAATTTTTAATTACATTTCTTTGATAATAAAGATCACTAATGGTACTTGTGTGGTTATCTGTATGGTTCAAGCCACTGTTGTTCTTGTTATGGAGTGGAGTTCTGCCACATGACAACCAAGGTCGTCTGTTTCTAAACATACAAAACTAACTTATAGTCTTCTTTGAATATAACTAATTAGTAGAGCTATTCTGTCAAATTTAATTAACTGATTTTTTTCCCTGCATAGCTACATCTTAAAAAGAAAAAATTGGTTTGAATTGTCTCACTTTCTTTTCACTTTCTCATTACAGGGAAAAAATATCAAAATAATTAAAAAGGAAATTGATTGAATGCTATTTTTTTCAATATTTAACTTTAAAGAATTATTTTTAGCATTATGTCAAAAACTTGATCAAAAGAGATGAAAGGATTACCTCCCTTCGACATCAAATAAATAAAAATGCAAAACTTCATTTAAGTATATATATATATATATATGTATGATATATATATATATATATATATATATATATATATATATATATTATATATATATATATATTCCAATGGGTGATTAGTTCAAAAGAAGTTATGTCTGGCCATTTAGAATAAAGAAATGAAAGATGTGTCTGAGAGCAAATAAACATTTAATCCATAATTGTTAGTCTGCCAAAATATATTTTATCAGACTAGCAATTATAGTGGATTAAATACATATATATATACATACATATATATACATATATATTCCTATTTAAATACAAATTTACATAGATATACTTTTCATACACAGATATATATATATATATAAGCTTTTTTCTTATTTTTATAAGAATGCCATATTAGTATGGCGATAACTATTATTTTCCGGGAACGCTGCCGCTGTTCTCTTTTAGAGAGACTTAGTTATTTTAATATTTCTATTATTGAAAACAAGTGGATGTATTCCACCGAAACTAGGTAAATAAAACCATCGAACAGAGATTGTCGGAAGCGACACCTACTGGCTGGCTACGCTGCATTGAAAAGGGGCAATACCCCGAAACGCATCTGTAGCTGCCGGTCAAGTAGTGTGGAGCGACTGACCTCCCTTGTTCGAAGGTTATATGGATACAGTTTGTGTATCAAATAGCTAACTTAAGGCGATGGCCTCATGGAGCTAATAAGCGGACAGCTTTTTTCTTATTTTTATAAGAATGCCATATTAGTATGGCGATAACTATTATTTTCCGGGAACGCTGCCGCTGTTCTCTTTTAGAGAGACTTAGTTATTTTAATATTTCTATTATTGAAAACAAGTGGATGTATTCCACCGAAACTAGGTAAATAAAACCATCGAACAGAGATTGTCGGAAGCGACACCTACTGGCTGGCTACGCTGCATTGAAAAGGGGCAATACCCCGAAACGCATCTGTAGCTGCCGGTCAAGTAGTGTGGAGCGATGACCTCCCTTGTTCGAAGGTTATATGGATACAGTTTGTGTATCAAATAGCTACTTAAGGCGATGGCCTCATGGAGCTAATAAGCGGACAGCTTTTTTCTTATTTTTATAAGAATGCCATATTAGTATGGCGATAACTATTATTTTCCGGGAACGCTGCCGCTGTTCTCTTTTAGAGAGACTTAGTTATTTTAATATTTCTATTATATATATATACATATATATATATACATATGTGTATGGATGTGTTAACACATCTAGAGAAACAGAAAATCTGGCAACATAATTTTTGCATGCTTTAAAAAAATGTATTATTATTATTATTATTGTTTTTCCTGACTGCTGATCACATAAATGTGAATTCTGCAGGGTTTCTTCATTTTCATTTTCATATTTTCATATATTATCTAACTTTAATCTGGTGATATTGACAGTGTTAAGATTCTTCTCATGGATGAATAGTTTTGAAATAAAACCATAAGTGTTGGACCACATATTTCTTTATCCTACAAGATCTATATTACTGATAAGATTTTGTTATTTATTTCATATAGATATTATTTGGTGTGTGTATGTGTGTGTGTGAGTTCAGTGGCATAACTAGAGTGTGTTTCACATGGAGTAGCCCCTGAGTTTTCTGTCCCTTGTCCCCTCCATGTATTTCAATGTAGCTTATACAGGTTTATACAGCAGACCCAAAAGCACCCCTTCAATAGCAGCATTGCTTGGGACAAATTGATACCACTTCCTGATCCTAGATATGCTGCTATTAACTTTGGTTGTAATTTTGTATATATAAAACAACGACAGAAAGTGAATCTTTGGTGAGCTTAACAATAAGCCTTTTAACCTAACTTATGGTTGGCTTCTTAAATGTGTTTTTATTGTTATGTGTTATGCTTGAAACTGTTATGTTTAGTACAAGAAATATTTTCTTGAATTTTAGTTGTTCCATTCCATATAAATCTGATTAAGAAATGTGAAGTTATATTCTCAACAAATTTCTTTTGTAAATCCAGTTACTATATAAATATTTTCGAATATTTCTAAACAATAAAATAAATAAATCTGTCATATTTTAATACACTTCCAAAGATATTAAGTTGTGATCTATGATTCATCTAGTAGCTATGCATAAATCAGTATTGAATATTGGTTCTGGATATGATAAGCTATAGAAATAAAGGTTATGTAAAATCTGAAAGAAGAGATTAGTTATGTTTTGGAAAGAGTCTATTCAATATAAGATGTTTAAAGTCATATAAGATTATACATGTTTGTGTGTCACAAGGAAAAGGTAAGATCTAAGTCTGTGAGATTCTACCTGTCATCAGAATTCTTCTCCTGAGGTTCTTTCATAATGTAAAGCACTGGCTAAAATGGTGGAATTTCCTTCTCTTCATGATGCATAACATATTATTATTATTATTATTATTATTATTATTATTATTATTATTATCATTCTTTATATTTTATTATGACAGTCCACCTGAAATATATATGTGTGTATGTGTGTATATACACACGTGCACACAGGTGTCTGTGTATATATTCCATACTTGATGACATATATGATGCGCATTTTTTTCTCAAAAAATATCTAAAAAGTCAATCCAGATCCTTTATGTAAAGTTGGGCCTATATTACAAGCTTTAATGCACTAAAACCATGTGTGTGTGTGCATATATATATAAGTACACACACACATATACAAATATATATATATATATGTATGTGTATATATACATGCATACATATATATATACATATATATATATATATATATATATATATATTATATATATATATATTATATATATATATATATTATATATACACATATATACACATACACACACATATAAATATAAATATATGTATATGTAGAGTGTTAGGTATGATGTACAAAATTGAATATTGAAAAAAGTCATCAGAATTTTGGAAAGAACTTTTTTTTGAGAGTAAAGATAGTATATCTTCATTTTCATATAAATATATGTATATATACATATACACTCACATATATATATATACACACATATATACATATATATATACATAGATGTATTTACATGTATATATTGTACATATATACATATATATACATATACATACATACATACATACATACACACATATGTATGTATATATATATATATATATATATATATATATATTATATGTGTGTCTGTGTGTGTATGTATGTATGTATGTTACTATTATTGGTCTTTTGTTAAGAACTGTAGAAATAGATATGCTGCATTCGTTTCTACAAACTGTTGACTGGAACATGATATGACTACATTACAGAAGTCATAGAAACTGATAAAGCTGTAGTATGTGGTTTATTTATTTATCTTATACTTTTTGTTTTTTCGTCTTGGCCATTTATCATCAGTAGCAGCAACAACAACAGTATAATTATCTTGAAGGTAAATTAACAATCGCCTGGTCTGTTCATAAAGAATGGCATGAGATAATTACCTTAAATAAAAATTTTAAAAACATTTAAAAAAAAAACCAGTAGAAGATAAGGATGCTATCTGTTTTTTTCCAGATAGCTATTCAGTATTCAACTGTTTTGTATTTACCTAGAAGAGTAGCTAGGCTTTGAGCTTTAGACAAACATTTGGTTTCTGACTGTTAGTGGAGCTTAGTGCTTGAGTGTTTTTTATTTTCAAAGAAAGAAAATTATATGCATTTATATATATGTATATAAATATGTATATATTATGTATATATATATATATATATGTATATATAATATAATTATATATATATATGTATTGTATATGTATGTATATATATATATATATATATGTATAAGCATATGTATGTATGTATATATATATATAAGCATATATATATATATGTAGTATATATATATATATATATAAGCATATATATAAGTGTATATATAATACATATATATCAAAAAGACTTCTGTTTATATATATATATATATATATATATATATATATATTATATAGGTATGTGTGTGTTATGTTCTATGTGGTTCCAAATGGTCTAAAATTGGTAAAATATGAATTTGACTACAATATTTTTCATTAACATTGGTGAACATATTGCATTATATTTGATTCGGCCATTTCATCTTCTGTTGATTGCATTGTGTAGTGCATTTCTGATGTTATAATTATCTCTAAAGTTCTTCAATGCTAACACAATAAATTTTCTGAATGGCTTTTGTCCGATTCACAGAATTAAAGCTATTGTTAGCAATCCCCACCCAATTTAGTTCTAGTTAATTGAACCCATAACATAAAAATAGACTATAAAATGTTTGAGCATTGCCTCACAACCACCACCATTTTAAGTCTTGGAAATGGTTTTTTTTTTTGGTTTTTTCACACAATTATTAGATTAGACTTGATAGCATGACTATATATTATTCACTTAACGGCAAGAAGAGAAGCTCTCAAATTTAAACAATGCCGCTGGTTGCATTGTACAACCAGAAATATAATTTTCTATCATGGTTTTTTTTTTATTGTATTGATTATATCATAATATTTAAATGGTTCCTTGTAATGAATGTCTACATATTGATGTAAAAACTAGTACCATGTCTTGTTTAGTAGAGTAATGTGTACAAATATAAAGTTTTATAAACTGAATCGGAGTTCTTAATGCTTGCTTTCTATAATAATTGAACCATGGATGTTTAAAAATCTTAGTGTCATTCAGTTTATTCTGCTTTGATGAAATTTAGATAAAATATTTATTTTTGACTTAAAAAGAAAAAAGATAAACCATTTCATCTGAGTTCCTTAGTATTGCCAAAATGTGAAAATTAATTTGCAATATTTGTGAACAATTATCAAAATGCAACTGCTTGTAGTTCTAAAATAAGTTTCTCTCAGTTCTTATATAATTGTTAGTAACTTCCTGTAGCATATTTGCGGAGAGAGTTGACTCAGACATGTCCAGATCAATACTAATTAAAATTTATAAATTGTATTATCATCCTATTTTGAACAATAAGATTTCAGATTGATTTTGTAATTCTGTGGAAAAAAAAAAAAGTTATCTATGTAATGTTTTGTGACAAATTTTAATTCATGATTGTAAAACTTTTTCAATGCACTGATATTATTTTTTGAAATATTTATTCTTGTGTTGTTTTTCATTGAGATGCAAAAAGTATTTTTTAGTCAATTATGGAAGGAAGTTAATTAAAATGAAAAAGAAGAAAAAATAAAAATAAAATACTTTTACATCACTATGGAGAGTCTTGGTGATCTCAGAGTTCAGTTGTGGCAACAAAATGTTACATAATCCAATAGAACACCAATGAAAGATTCACCTTTATGTAATAATTCAAGAACGGATACACCAGAATGGTTTTTTGTTCTTATTTCAGAGTAGCAGAAGCAGGATTAAAGCTCATCACTGCCAGCTAATTAAGCACTCGTTAGTTATACAGTACCTCTTCACTTAACAGCAGTGAACCGTACTTCACCATGGTACCTATCTTTAGCTATATAAGTTGGGCCTTTAAGAATTAAGGAAGTTTTTCACACACTGATGCTGATGATGGCATATTATTCCTAAATTTTCAGTTCTTTAAATCAGCCCACCGGAATCTAATGACTTTGGCCTGCAAGAACTTTTAAGATACAGAACAGTTATAATAGAGTCTATATGCTCAGACCTACTGTAAAAGATTACATCGTGATCCCCAGACAAGGCATATTACTCTACATGCCCTTATTCTCTTCAGTAGGGAATGGTAAATTATTCTCTATTTGAAAAATTGATAAAAAAGCCTTAGAATTCACTTATATCACAGTCCTGCCAATAACAGAGGATAATGTACTGGTGGTCTTTCTTATGCTAAGTTAGACCTCATGGTGTAAAAAACAGTTTCTTATTACTGTCAGAGTATTATGAGCTAGAAATGTCAACCATCCCAATTACTCAATTAACAAACTTGTCTAATTATTATTGTAATCTAGTGCCATTTACTTATGCCAATATTAAAATTTTCGTAACCACCCATACATGCTAGCATGAAAGAAACAAAAAACATGTTAAAATGTTTCTTTATTCACACAATATATATATATATATATATATATACATACACATGCATGCAAATATATATATGCACATATATATATGTATATATACATACGTTTATATATATATGCAACAATATATATGTATGTATTTATGCATGTATGTGTATATATATGTGTATAAATTTATATATATATATAAATATATATATGTATATGCATACATACATATATTTATTTTGGTCTTTACCCACATTATATTTTAAGCCTTATATTTGAAAACGAAAGTCAAATTGAACTTAATACATTTGTCCCTATCTCCAGTCAAGGAGACCCTGAAATGCACTGCACTGCTCCTGATCTTCAGACTGATTGGTTAAAAAACAAAATTCACAATTTATATGTAAATAAAGTTGATATTAACCATTTTTAATTTATTTCAGTCCATTTAAATTCAAATATAACTTTGTGAATGAGCTATTGTAATATAATGTTTTATTATATATATATATGTAATATAATATATATATTTAAATTATTCTGTTTTAATAAATTTCATTCTATTGCTTTTTGAAATGATCAATGTGTTTTATTCAGAATCTTTTTTACTTTTGTAATATTTTTCTTTATTTTTTTCCATTTATTTTTCTTCTTCTTACTCTGTATTTTCAATCATAGAAATGTTTTATTCAAAGTCATTTT